>NC_079419.1:3797011-3862011 GCF_026213295.1 Gadus chalcogrammus
TGCATGTTTGTATTCATGCCTGTATGTATTCATGCATGTATGTGAATACATACTGTGTATGTATGTGTGCGTGTGCATGTGTGTTTCAATGTGTGGTGTGCCTGTGGCTCTGGTGTGCATGCATGAGGGTTTGTATGTGTGTATGGAGTGTGTGTAGGTGTCATGTTACTTATTGAAAGCAGGATGAATGCCTTCACGGAGAAGAGTCAATGAGCTGATCCTGAAGGTCGTTGAAGATGATGGTACTGGCATACAAGGCAGTCGAAGGAACTGCCCCCGCCTGCCTCCAAGCGTTGGTAAAGCCACACACCCCAGCTCGATCCCTCCGCTCAACTACCTCAGCTGGACGTCTGGTACCGCCATCGCTAAGGTCAAGCAAAGGTCGATCAGCAAAGTCACAACTTATCTCTGTTTTGGGACCTCAGTGGTGGAACGAGCTCCCTGCCGATGTCAGGATCGCAGAGTCGCTCACCAGCTTCCGCAAAAGACTCAAAACTCACCTGTTCAGAGTTCACCTCGACTCTGCATAGCAACCCAGCCCCCTCCGGCCACCATTGTATGTTGTACGTGCTGGCACTTAATGTACGCACTTAGTGTACGCACTTAATCTACATTGCACTTATTCATAGTACTTAATTGTGTAGCACCTGCAGTAGCTGCTATCACTGCTGTACACAGGGAATGGGTTAGCCTAGCAATTGTTAGTACTTGCACTTGGTTCTATGAACATCTTTACTGTACCGACAGCGATATATTGTTTCACTTCTATTGACAAATGTACTCATTGTAAGTCGCTGTTGATAAAAAAAAAGCGATAGAAGCTCATTCTTTTACTAGTATCAAGCTAGCAAGTTAGTCGATTTGGAATTTATCTGTGGTGCATAAGCCGACACTTCGCACATTCACTTTGATCATTATAAAGTTGGAAATGCCGACACGAGATTCACTTTTCTTTGCACTTTTCTTTTTCTTTACTCTTCAACCAAATTCCACCGCATTTATTGTTTATTAGCCAACTAAGACAAATAGCACAAATGTCCTTTGTTAATCGGCGATAAAACAATGGATAACTGGGTATTAAAGTTGATTTAGTGAGCAGGAGAAGGGACGCAACTTCTGAAACGACCTGACTTTATTCCTGCTAATGTATCACAACACTCACACAGGGGGTCCGTAAAGTGGAGGAAAGCGACTTCATTAACAGAGATCGCCTCGAACCGGCGACGTCATCGCTCAGAGGAGGCCGCTAACAAGGCCCCTTGGTGTGCTTACTCGGGACGGGTTGCCATGGCAACTAACCCTGAGGTTACCGCGGAGACGGTGTCAGACGTTACGTTAGCATTACAACCCCCCCTCCCCCCCCCCCCCCCCCCCCCTTTTAGGTTTATGGGCCCCCTTGAACTACCAAGACAAGGGACTTTAAAATCACACAGACACACACACACACACATTTAAACAGAGTCATGGTCTCGCTGTAAAGTACCCACAAACCCTTTCTCCCTCGTGTACTAGCCTACACAGACACACACAAACACACACACACACGCACACACACACACATTATCACTCTCCACCCACCAAACACACACACACACACACACACACACACAGACAAACACACAGGATGTCAGAGAATTAAATACGCCAAAGACCCAGGTTCTCCGCATGCCCCCGTACATCCCATAACAAAACCCATTCTTTCAGAGGACTTAGTGCTTTCTGACAACCGCTCGTTAAAACCACACACTCATCCTCACCAGGGTCAGAGTGTGTGTGTATGTGTGGGTGCATGTGTGTGTGTCTATGGTCATTTTGTTGTACTATCTACTGTATCGCTATTAGCAGTGTAATTCGGTTGTTAATTTTTCTGTCTTAACTCTTCAGAGGTGGTGGACATCCTAAAGCGGGGGTTATGCTGGCGGGCGACCATCTTGGCGCCCAGCCAGTGTGAGTGTGATTTCAGTGTTCCTTCGGCCCTGATAAATGCTGAATACAAGCATCTGGCGAGGCCGTGGTGTGTGTGTGTAGGTGTGTAGTTGTGTAGGTTTGTGCTCGCGTGTGTGTGTGTGTGTGTGTGTGTGTGTGTGTGTGTGTGTGTGTGTGTGTGTGTGTGTGTGTGTGTGTGTGTGTGTGTGTGTGTGTGTGTGTGTGTGTGTGTGTGTGTGTGTGTACGTGCGTATGCGTGTGTATGTGTGTGTGTCTTACAGTGTGTGATATGTCTTACTAAACAACATCAAATATGTAACTGTCATCTTTGTCCGACTCACTTCGGGAAATGTAACGTGCTTGTTTGAATAAAAGTTGAAACGAACATTCAAAAAAACATACAAAAACAGAAATAGCATCAATAGCAGAATTAATAAACAAGGTGCTAGGTAACAGCTGAAAATGACTTTAGTAAAAATGACGGTACACAGCCCAGGTCTACACAACCCACAACATCATCTGTCCGCTTCATCAACCAGCAGACTCTCTAAGCTAACCCCAGGCCCTGGCAGCAGGCCGCAGCATTGATAAATGTGTGATGGAGCTCGATTACCGACGGAGAGGGGATGAGCCCGGCCGTACAACTGACTCAAACAGTTCCCGGTTCTGCCTGACTTGGGGCCATTGGGTGGGTGTGAGGTCGATAATTGTGTGGATAGATTCTGTACTTTACCTTTCTTTTGTTATTTTATTATGACTTAAATGTAAAAAAATGTACCTATTTTGTAATTCTGTACAATTCCATGACCCCTGTTCCACGGATTTTAGCATTTCTGATGTACAGAAGCACAGAGCTAGCTGGTGCTAGGAAGGCAACACATGCTAGCAGCTCCAGGCTGCTAGCTCGCTCTCCCGTCCAAAGAGCTCCCAGAGTGTCATCAACAGCTTGTTTGACACTCGGCTAGCACCCTAGGCCCTGACCAATCTGTTCCCAGACTGGGAACTCAACCCGCGATGGGCCAGGGCCTCTCGTCTGGAGATTAGCAAGAGCCCCCGGTTCTTCCGTACGAATTAGCTTAATTTGCTGTAGGAAGATGCTCTGTGTTTATTTCATACGGCTAGTTCTCAATCATCCACCACATGAGCTAAAAGGCTAACATATGCTGGGTTTACTGAAGCTCTGGTCTCCCTAGACGGTCATGACCCTCTGATGTCAGCGCTAACCCAAAAAGATTTCTTATCGTGGTAGCATCTCTACCATACGCTACCACACGCTAAGCTCCCTCGCAAAAACCTCTGTGCACCCGTGATCGGCACACTGTTAGTTCTGCTAGGACTAAAGTAACTTAGTTGAGGACATAGTTGTGTATCAACGCTCAACAATTGCAACGTTTTGAAATAACAAGGTATGGGGTTGTACAAAGACAGAGCCTTCGCCATCGCCGCCCCTACCCTCTGGAACTCCCTCCCTCTGGCCATCCAAAACTCTGATACACTCTGCTCATTCAAAAGTCAACTTAAAACCTATCTCTTCAGGACCACCTACAACATTTGACAAATCATTCTCCGTCATCTTCCACTCTCTCCCGCTCTCTTAATGTGTTACCTATTGTTGTGGTGTTGTTTATTTATTTATTTTCCCTTTTGTTTGATTGTCCGTACTGTCTGTATGTATTCCTTTCTTATTTGTAAAGTGTCTTTGAGTACTTAGAAAAGCGCCATAAAAAACTGAGAAATTATTATTATTATTATTATTACACAAGAGCAAGGCAGTAAAAACAGAAACCATACCATTGATCTGTTTTGATATGAAATGTGACTCTGTGACTCCAGAGGGTGAGCCGCGAAAACACCAAAACCCAAAGCAACTGACAGGTGGGACTGAGAACGACCAAAGCCTTCAATCACTGCTGAAGAAACAACAAACACCTGGTGTTAGATGGCTGTAGGACGACTATACACCACAACAACAACAACAACAACAACAAGGTGTTTGGACGTGGATACAAACGTACAGCACAACAACAGACTGTGTTTGTAAATATTATGTGTGCGTTACCACGTGTGTCCGACCCAACAGAGCGTTCCTGGTTGTACACAACGACCCGGGACGCCGAGGTCAGAGGGCACGCAGAACGCTTGCTGCGTGTTTCTGATCGAGGAGGGAAAATTAGTACCAGGGAGGGATAGTCTAGACTAGAGGTTTAGGGGTTCGACTCCTAGCCCCTACCTGCTCCTTAATGACCTGTCTCTGGACTGTCTAACCCCTACCTCCTCCTTAATGACCTGTCTCTGTACTGTCTAACCCCTACCTGCTCCTTAATGACCTGTCTCTGTACTGTCTAACCCTTACCTGCTCCTTAATGACCCGTCCCTGAATTTATGAAAATCACTGTGTATACACGTATTCAGCTAAATCAATAAGTTCAACATTGTACAAATAATCTTGTGACAACAGTATCCGTACATAAATGAATTGGTGCCCTGCACCTAACGAGAATAATGAAAGGCTTGCACAAGATTAAGTACTCTGGAAACTGAAGTCATTTAAGCCAGGCGCTGCAGTTATGTCTGAGAGACAGAAGCACAAAGCTTTAGTTCAGCTACAGTAAGGGTTTTACCGCGGTGGTCACTGAGCTGTGAGCTAACTGCTTACAGTTCAATGCTGTGCATTTGTCACTGCGCCGGACTAAATGCCCCATGGAAAGATACTTAGAGTTGCTAATTACTAACGAGTGCTCCTAGCATGTAATGATGATGATGCATGCGGCTCCCCCAGCCCCTTGCTCAGACCACATCTGCTTGTTCTCAAGTTTAACGGAGACACTTTGAGAGCCGCTGGTTCAAGATAAACTACAAGCTTAGCTTAAGGTTCCCCTGTAGGATGTGATAGCACCGTAGCTTTAGCTGTATAGTGTAGGACCGTATTGAGAGGCTGTCACGCAGCAAGAGATGGGTTTAGTGTGGTTTGGTGTAGCGTAGCGTAGCATAGCATAGCATAGCCTAGGTGTTGTGTAGCATTGTACAGCTGTAGCACACCGTATCAAGCGATAGCATAGCAAAGCGGTAGCTTAGTAAAGCATGGGTGTTGTACAGAATTGTACAACTGTGGCACACCGTATCAAGACATAGCATAGCAAAGCGGTAGCTTATCATAGCATAGCAAAGGTGTATTGTAGTGTTGTTTAGTGTAGCTTAGCGTAGTATAGTTGTAGCTTAGCACAGCTTCGGTGTGTGAAGCACAGCTTTGACATGGAGTAGGCGTAGCATAACGTAGCAGGGCGTAGGTGTATTGTACTATTGCATAGCGTAGCGCGCAACAGGTGCAGCAAAGCATAGGTGTAGTATAATGTTTCTTCTAATGGATCATCAGATTCTTGCTAATACCCGGCTTCGGTGTCTCGTAACAATGACTTCCCGATTGCGACTTCGCCTGACATCACAACATCCGTTTGTTTTAGCTCGTATTCTGCTGAGCTTAGCTCATTATGCACAGAGTTGATTTTTTTTTTACAGATCCAAATAGTGACTGTCAGCAGCACAGCGTTTGAACAACTGTACTACTACAGTATTCGCTGTATATCTTGCATGCTGTACTGCGCAGAGTCCAAACTAAACGCTGTGTTTAATCTCCGTAATGAGCCACTAATCAGATGTTGTTGACGTGAGCTACATTTAATTAGAAGGGCGCGAGGGAAGTTAGATATAAGTAAACATACCACCTTAATGCCTCAAGGTTGTGCATTGTAAACTGAAATCCTCCAGTGCCAACATCTGGAGCTTGTTTCTGAATGATACCTCTCTCTTTTTACTGATTTAGTCATTTAGCTGAGGGTTTTATACACAGACATCCAAAGGGAATGGATGTCTCATGCACGCGATTCAAAAGATGAGGGGTCCTCACTCAAAGGACACTTCTAGGGTATACCGTGGATACTGGGGCTCAAACCCGGAACCTTTCCTCCAACCTCTGGGCCGTCCGGGCCCTGGTCACAGGGACGAGGAGGAACACACATGTGGTAGAGTGGAGCTTACTGCTGGGGCTGAAACCCGACGCGTCCCCTGGCTGGGCAGACAACTGGAGCTCCCAGACGAGCGCTGGTGGACCCGCCCCCTAGGGCCCTACTGGTTTCTATTGGCTGTTCAGCAACCTGGACAGCTCCTATTGGTCCTGGCAGCTAAATTTACATATTTACATTAAGGGCATTTAAAAGACGCTTTTATCCGACTTCCAATAAGTACATATGTCAGAAGAAAAAAACAACAATATAGCGCTGTCGGTACAGCAAGAATGGTCATAGAACCAAGTGCCAAGCATTGACAATCGCTAGGTTAACCCATTCCTCGTATACAACAGAGATAGCTAGGATAAGGTGCTACACAATGCTAATACTATTATTTTTTAAGTGCCAGGATGTACAACAGACAATAAGTGCGTAAGAGGTGTGTGTGTGTGGGGGGGGGGAGGCTATGCAGAGTCTAGGTACACAGCTCCTGTTCTCGCTCATACTGGCTCTTCAGCACCCTGGACAGCTCCTGTACTCGATCTGATCGGACCTTGCTGCTACTGGCTTCTTTCGGCTGTTCAGCACCCTGGACAGCTCCTGTTCCTGCTTGTTCAACCCTTTCAATCATGTCGCTGTTGGTCAACTGCCTCCTATCAGCCCTGGCTTCAACACAGCTCTCTTATTGGTAGCGGCTTCTGTCCGGGCTCTTATTGTCTTGCATAAGTTTTTACAGCCTGCCGGTGTGTTCCGGTAAATGTACATCAATATTGTAGAGAGCAGAGGGAGGGAGGGAGGGAGAGAGAGAGAGAGAGGAGGGGGAGATAGGGCGGGAGGGAGCGAGGGAAGGGGAGGGGGAGGGACGGACGGAGGGAGAGGAGTGGGAGGGGGGGATTGAGGGATTGAGGAGGAGACAGGGGAGGGAATTTGAAGTAGAAAGAGGGAGGGAGGAAGGGACAGGGGAGCCAGAGGGGGAAGGAAGGGAGAGTCAGAGGGAGGGACAGGGGGAGGAAGGGAGATTAGGAGGTTAGGAGGAGGAGGAAGGGAAGGAGAGAGTAAGGCCCTGTCCCAATTCTCCCCCTTCCCCTAGATTTGAGCCCTAACCCTAGATTGTTCACGTTCCTGTGAAGGGGTGGGTGTCCCAATACTTAAGGGAGGAAGGCTGTTTTTCCTTTAAAATCATCCCTTAGCTAAGGGCACTCTAAGCAAGGGTTCTTGTTGAGGGGAGAGACATGGGAGTGAGTGAGTGAGGGAGGGAGGGAGGGAGGGAGGGAGGGAGGGAGGGAGGGAGGGAGGGAGGGAGAGAGTAAGAGGGGGTGAGGGACTGAGGAAGGGAGCACTACACAAACATTCTCCAGGGAGGAGAGGGAGGAGGAGGGAGAGCTAGAGAAGAAAAGAGAGGGAGTGAATGAGAGAGATATTGAGAGGTAGAGAGAGTAAGAGGGAGAGCGAGAATCTCAACTTCCTCCCTCCGTCACCATCTCCATCTTTTCCTCTCTATCCACGTACCTCTGTCTCTCTACCTTGATCTCTCTCGCTCTCTCCCTGTCTCCCTTTTTTTCTCGACCTTTCGCCCCCCATCTCTCTCTCTTTCTACCATTATTCCCCCTCTGTCTCCCCTACCCTCCCCCCTCTCTTTACCTTTCTCCCCCTCTCGTCATCTTTGAGCCATCCGTTCCGTTTTACCTTCCTACATCCTTCCCCTCTGTCCGTCCCCTCGACACATCGGCACTTAATCCATCACCTACACTACCTCCTCCTCCTCTTCCTCTCCTTCCTCCTCCTCTCCTTCCTCCTCCTCTCCTTCCTCCTCCTCTCCTTCTACTCCTCCTCCACTTCTTCTTCCTCCTTCTCTTCCTCCTTCTCACCTCCTCCTCCTCCCGCTCCCCTCTCTGACCATCTCTAACTTTCCTTCTTCTCCTCTCCTTCTCTCTCCTCTTCCTCATCCTCTTCTCCTCTCTCCTCTTCCTCATCCTCTTCTCCTTCTCTCTCCTCTTCCTCATCCTCTTCTCCTCTCTCCTCTTCCTCATCCTCTTCTCCTTCTCTCTCCTCTTCCTCATCCTCTTCTCCTCTCTCCTGTTCCTCATCCTCTTCTCCTTCGCTCTCCTCTTCCTCATCCTCTTCTCCTCTCTCCTCTTCCTCATCCTCTTCTCCTCTCTCCTCTTCCTCATCCTCTTCTCCTTCTCTCTCCTCTTCCTCATCCTCTTCTCCTCTCTCCTCTTCCTCATCCTCTTCTCCTTCTCTCTCCTAATCTCCTCACATCCTCTCCCCTTCTCCTCTGCATCTCCTAAGATCAACACTTTTCCCGACCTTTCCTTGTCTTCCCACTTCTAATGTATCCTAACCTCTTCTCCCCGTCTCCTTATTCATCCTCACATCTCCTCATCTACACTCCTGTGCAATTACCGGTAACAACCCACACAACACACACACACGCACACAGAGGCACACACGCACACGCACACAGAAACATGCACGCACATATACACACACACACACACACACACACACACACACACACACACACACACACACAAACATACACACAGCTGTCAAAGTCCACTTCAATATAAAATATATCAAATTAAGGTAAATAAAGTAAAAAGTCATCCATGGTCTGAACTCTTCTGTGTTTCCTTCCCAACGAAAACACACACAACACACACACACACACACACACAAACACACACACACACACACACACACACACACACACACACACACACACACACACACACACACACACACACACACACACACACACACACACACAGAGCAGCTTTTTGATCGATGGGCAGCTCATCTCTTCAGGTTTTTGATAAGCTTTGACGATGTAAACAACTGACTGTATTTCCCGTACGTCAGACTGCGGGTTGTTTGGTGTTCACGCTCCCTCAAAAACACCCACCAGCCCGGGGAACCGGCGAGGACCACAACGCACCGCGGGAGGAAAGTTAAGAGCTCCAAAACACTCCGACAAACTTCGAGACATGTACACACACACACACACACACACACACACACACACACACACACACACACACACACACACACACACACACACACACACACACACACACACACACACACACACACACACACACACACACACACACACACACACACACACACACACACACACACACCGACTAAAACAGTGCTGAAAGTAAGCAGCGCGAGGCGGCACTACTCACACGAACGCGTGGTACAGCAGCGCCCAGCCCCGCGGTCTCTCCAGCACGTCGTAGATCAGGTTCTGGATCTTCCTCAGGCGGACGTTATTCCTCTTGACGGGGCGCGTGTAGCCCAGCGGGGTCTTGGCCAGCAGCCCGATGCTCTGGCCCGCGCCCCTCTTGAAGTCCTCGCGACCCGAAGCCGCGGACACGAGCAGCAGGGTGCCGTCCGCCGCGTGGGGGTCCAGGTCGGACCTCTTGTCCTCGGACCCATTGGCGACGTTCCTGGAGCGGAGCCCCATGATCAGCACGTGTGGAGGAGGCGCGAGGGGAGCCGCATGCCATGGTCCGGGCGCGCGCGAGCGGGGAGCCGTCAGCGGGTCATTTGAGGCTGTGTGTGTGTGCGGGATGGTCCACGAGTGAAAGGAGGGAAGGGAGGCGCTCCACGAGTCTGACTGGACAGAAAACACACACACACACACACACACATAGGAGAAGAGGATGGGAGGGAGGGAGGGGGTGGGAGGGAGGGAGGGGGTGAGAGAGAGGGATGAGAGGGAGATAGAGCGACACACAAACACACACACACACACACACACACACACACACACACACACACACACACACACACACACACACACACACACACACACACACACACACACACACACACACGAGAGAGACAGAGACAGAGACACACACACACACAGGGGGAGAGATGGGAGAGATGGGAGAGAGAGAGAGAAGGACAGCCGTTCAATTACCGCTCGCGATCTCAATGTAAAATATTTAATTGCGCTTCTGATAGCGCAAGAGCACGATCTCAAAGAGCCGAGAGAAAATGGGCGAGGAGAGGTTCAGCAGCACGAGCCTCTCCGAAGCAACACATAGCCCGCCAACTCCACGTCTCGAGACGCGATAGACTCGCACGCCGCGAGACCACCCAATCAACTTCTTCCCTCGCGAGCGGCGAGGCTGTGGTCGTCATGAAATACCGTTAAAGACAATAGCGGCTCTCGGGCTTACCGTTCAGTTCCCCTCCGCCGACAGCTCGCGACGAGGCATGGCTTGGTGTGTTTGTGTGTGTGTGTGTGTGTGTGTGTGTGTGTGTGTGTGCGTGTGTGCGTGTGTGCGTGTGTGCGTGTGTGCGTGTGTGCGTGTGTGTGAAGGCAATCACGACTGTTCCCGCCGACTGCCTCTACCTGACCGCTCGCGATATAAAACCCCGCTGCTGCCGTCTCGAGGAGAGGGTTGGAGACTGGTGCGAGCGGACGCAAGGAGCCTCGCGAATGGTCGATAGATCAACTATTCGGTCAACAAGGACCACATAAACATACACACACGCACGCACGCACGCACGCACGCACGCGCGTGCACACACACAAGCGCGCGCGCACAGAAACAATGTGTGCATTTGTTTGTACACATGCCTTCAGGCAAAGCACGTGACACTGCAGGCATGACAGCGCCGTAAAGTCGCTTATCGCTCGGCACTCGCGTCACCGTCTGGGCGAGAAAAGGTTAACGATGTCGTGACAGCTGACATATGCGTTCGAGGGTAACGTAAGGAAAGGAAGACTTTGTTCTTCCGATAAGATGCTAATGTTTACAAAACTCAATCCTCGCATGTCCTCATCCGACAACTTTGTAAGAATTAAAATCATAAACACACATGCAAACAAACACACACCCACAAACACACGCACACACGCACACACACGCACATTATATGATGGTATGTCACATCCCCCTACACACTACAAGATAAGTCCTAGGGGTTTTTACATCATATGTAGGCCTACATTATGTACATAAGGCCTCATGTTGTACTTTTTGATGCATTAGTGAACTTTCTCTCCTGCCCGGAGACCTAACCTTCAGAGGCAACACGACATAGAAAGCAGTTTGGTGGTTCGTATTCATCCGCAGGTAGATGACATGGACCTCGTAGTCATTACAAGTCATTAAGTCCGCCTTCTAGAAAACACGCTTTTAATTTGAAGTCACAAGAAGACGGGTTGACGTTCTGAGTGAAGCGTCTGTGATAACAGTGTCCAAAAGGTCAAAGGTCGACAGGTATTTACTGTTCTTCTTAACACTACACAGACAGTCGGAGTGCCCACACACACTCATAAAGACACACATTGACGCACACACACATATCAACACAAACACAAAGATGCAGATACATTCTCCCCCCCAACACACAAATACATGTACACACACAAACAAAGTCACCCACACACATTCTCTCTCTCACACACACACACACACATCGACGTACGCACACATCAACACAATCAAATACATAGAGACACACACACACACACATCAACACAAACACACATACAGATGCATACACACGGAGAAACAAACACATTTCCCCCCCCCACACACACATGCACACACACAAATACAGTCACCCATACACACATTCTCTGTCTCTCTCTCTGAAACACACACACACACGCACACACACACACACACACACACACACACACACACACACACACACACACACACACACACACACACACACACACACACACACACACACACGCACACACACACGGGGCGGGGTGAGGAGGTGGGTCCCTAGAAGTCAGCAGCAGGTCAGACCTCAGGTCAGTCTCATGGGACCTGACTCTGGTCACCACGGTGACAGGACTGGGATGGAGAGGGGTGTGACAGCTGACACAAAGGAAAACTCACAGACAGGAAGTAATGTAGAGACGTCCAGCAAGCATCTGAGTTGAGCTGCACAGTATAGCCACAGTCTTCTACTGGTGGAACTGGAAGCTGGCTGCCACTACCACCAGTATGGTGGACACTGGAATCAGCCGACCAGACTTTTACTGACACTGGGAGCTGCCCAGTACAGCCACATTCTTCTACTGGTGGACACTGGGAGGTTCCTAATACAACGACAGTATGTCTATTCAATTCCTCCAAAGGGTTATCTAACACGTCAAGTGTCAAAACCATCCAAATGAAAAGGTATTTTGGTAATGGTTTCTGCCAACACGTCAGGTTTGTTTGAAATGTGACATGATGTATGGACTGTGACCGGACGATGACCTATATACCAGGCTTCACATGAACCAGCCTTCACGTGTCCGTTCTGAGGTCTGATGTATGAATTAATAATCATGTTGACGTTAAAGCTTCCGCTGGTGATGTAAAAAAAAAAGAGCAGAAAAAGAGCAGGAGAGAGTAGGATTTTTAAATTAACAACCAACGAAACTTCATCTTCCACTCTGCTCCCTCCCCACATACCCCCCCACCCCCCCACACACACACACACACAGACACCCCTCCACACATGTTCACACACACACACACACACACACACACCCCTACACACACACCAGCGTGACATTGAGTTATCTCCCCCAAGAGATTGCCGCTGGCCCCTGACGATGGTCATTCGCTGCGTGTGAGGGGGGGGGGGCGGCGCGGGGGCCAATGGATGATTGGAAAAGCAATTAGTGACTTCCCCTCTCAGTCTCTGCCGTCACGTCTACAATTATCTCCCGTTCCCGGCTGGACGGAGACCACCCCCCCCCCCCCCCCGCGGTCCTCTTTAGAAAAGCTTCATCATTCCACCCTCAGCCGCACTGTGTGGCTTCACCCACGTTCCAATCGCCTCTGATTCACACAAGATCTGTTTGGAAGGAAACCGCGTCAACATTTATTCAGACCAGCTGGTGTCCAAACAAGCCAAACAATAAAAAAACCACCATGCAGGTTGGAAAAGTGTCTACACTACACTGCAACCAGTGTAGTGTAGACACTTTAAATGGCAATTGTATCCTAACCACCAAAAAACAACTCACCCCAACTAAACGAATCAACGCTAAATGGTACAACCCTGATTCTAGGATTTAATATCTTTATTTTTCCATCCTGTACGTTTTTTTTTTTTATTCTCATATATCCTGTATTTCCCATACGAGAAATTCTATGAGCTTCAAAGTGAAAGCCTACCTGGCAGGACAACTCTAAGGATTCTGTCAAACACCGGTTTGAATTTCCACTCCTTAGCAATCTGAGTGTGGTTCTTCAGAGCGTGATTCGTTCAGGGAGTAGAACCCTCAACGCTGGCAGGGTGTTACAGCCTACCCTCCCTGACCAACATGGCTGTTGTGTGTACACATACCCAGGTCCCTTCTCAGACCGAGAGCAGAAACCAGACCTGAGCCCCGCGCACCAGTCAGTCACGCTACTGTTACAGCTAACGTATTGATCCCGGTCGAAGCCCACCGAAGCTCCAGCCTGACCCTGGAGGGGGGGGGGGGGGGGGGGGGGCAGGGGTCATAGGTCATGATGACCCCTGAGAGCAAGAGTTAGCATCAGCGGCGACCCTAATGGGTCAGCAATGAGCCAGGTGCAGTCAGAAGCTAAAATTGATCTCAGTCAGAGGTCGACCAGAACAGATATTCTCACAGTATTTCACTCAATATTAGCGATGTGTGATGGATGGGGTATTTATAACAAATTATCGACAGCACCTACTGAACCTTTAACACTGCTACTCTACTGTATATTATAGCTCTTGATTCTTACCGACAACACCTTAAATAATACTAGTTTATATATATATTATAGCGCTCAAATCTTATCTAAAACACATTTAATAATACTAGTATATATATATATATATATTATAGCTCTCAAATCTTATGTACTGCTTCTGTAATAATACTAGTATACATATTATAGGTCTCAAATCCTACATACAGCACCTTTAATAATACTAGCATATATATTATAGCTCTCAAATCTTACCTCAACACCTACTACTAGTATATATACTATAGCTCTCAAATCTTACCTCAACACCTACTACTAGTATATATACTATAGCTCTCAAATCTTACCTCAACACCTTTAATAATGCTAGTATATATATTATAGCAAGGCATTAACACTGTCCAGATTAGGGGTTCTACTACCTCTGGTTGAGCAAGGCATTAACACTGCAAGGGTTGAGGGTTCAATTCCCACTGGGTGTCACCCAATGCCATGTATTGTGTGTGCTTAGGGAACTGAGAGATGCAGCGCCTCATGGCATTCATTACATAGAATCTGTGTTACGACTGCAGCTAGTTGTTAAGTAGAGGTCGTCAAATACAGCAGTTCCCTGTAGACTCGAGGCTTGTGATGTAATCACTGTTGTTATTCAACCCCTAGTTGGCTGGCAACAGTAAAATGGGATTCGGCCCATGAAAATCTATGAAACGTCGTTAGGCGTTGTTTGTCGAGATTACACCCAGAATGGATGTCTCCAATTAGCCGAGCCGTGGCAAAATCCATGAAAACTTCATGAATCCCCTGTGAAAGGTTACAATAAGCTCCCGTAATCGAACTGCATATTAGGCACATCACTGCTGCGATGGCTACCCTGGATGTCTGATGGATTGACCCGCCTGCACAGTACATTTGTAGGCTGCTGCGTTGATCATCTATCCATCATAACCCTGGTTGTGGACACTCCCATTTGGGATGTCACTAATGGGTAGATTGTCCAAATGGCTTGTAATGGCTGATCCCCTTCGCACCTGGAGGCCCTTTGAATAATGGATGCTTTTGGCTCTCCGTGGATCTCCACCGTGTGGAGGAGGGAGAAGGGAAGGGGCTTTGGTCCGACTGGCTGGCCCAGAAGAGGCCCATTGCGGATGTTGTCCATCAACAACATAAAGCGTTCAGCCGTCTCACACCCGAGAAGACATGTTTCATTGTTTCTAAATGGGAGGGTTTAGTGGTGGTGGCCCGCGGTTGGGGGGTAACACGCATCCAGCATTACGTATCACACATCATGGATCACCCATCACCTACCACGCATCGCCCATCACGCATCCCCCATTGTGCATCACACATCATCCTGTATCACACATCACGTATCACGCATCAAACATCACGCACCACCCATCATGCATCACGCGGCTGTCAAGTTAAAAGCCTTTTGCGGTGCAGCCAGCGGTTAATTATTAATGTGTGTGCAGGCGGTTCGCTCGATCGGCTGAATGTGGCTGACTGTTTTATTCATCCCACTATCACCGTTCTGTGAGACAGGACCAGGCGGGAGTCAAACTAACAACACCGGTCTCAACAAGTCTGCAAACGAGCAGCTGTATCCTGAACCGAATCCATTCACTTCAAATGGCTCACCACTCCGTTCCAGAATGCCGCCCAAAACGGCATCAGGCCAGACTTTAAGTTGCAACGCTGCAAGACGGCCAAAGGAATCTAAACAGCAAATAAGGCAGTCGATTGGCCTCAGCATCCGACTTCATGGCTCCATTGGCAATGCAAATGCAAACTATCCCGGGAGAATGTATAGAAATTCGTTTTCAATTGACTAGTACTTATTTAAACAGGATTTATATCATTTGTATATAATTGTATATCAGAGTTACGATTGATATTACCACAACACCTCGCCTCCACATTCTGCTTCCTCCCATCGTGTGTGTTGTATCAATAAAGAGATGCACAGGCTCCCCAAAACCTGCCAAGGACCTGTTCACTTTGAGAGTTGGATGTTGAACTGGGCAATCATTTAATGTAATATTCATGTAAATCGTCTGAGGGCTGTGGCACTCTCCGGACATCAAGACATCCACCTATAAGTAATACCATTGGTTGGCAGAGGGAGGGGTTGCTAGGTAAACAGTCTTCATCCTGGGATATGATTATGGATGATGGCTGGTTGAAGCAGGCTGACCTAGCCGAGTCCGATTGGACTCTGGGGCTGGGGTAGGCTGCACACCTGTTGTGCGTGGAAAAATCAATGTGCCCAGAAGCCCCCCAAGGCTCTGTTTGGACATCAGACTCAGCTGATTGGCTGAGGGGGGCGGCTCGCTCCCGATTGGCTGGAAGAGCAGATAGACAATCCATGAGAATGTCGGACGGTGTAGAGAATGTTAGGATGAGTCGGGCTGCAGGCGCTGTGTGGCCGACACACAGTTTTAAAGGGGACGTATTGTACCGCCAGGTTTGAGTGTGATTAGCCATTAAAAGCTATTTATTATTGAAAATCGGACTCTTCTGACTCTTAGGTAGGCCGGTAGACTGGTCTATCCAGGGTACATATACGCAGGTGAACATACTCCACTTGTGATGTCAGAAGAGGAACATTTTCAAAATGGCTTGTAACGGCTTATCACACTCACACCTGGTGGTATAACATGTCACCTATACACCACAGCTTCCACACACTCATCTAGAGGAGGAACCGGTGATCAGGATCTGAAGGAGTTAGGATTAACCTCCGGGGATATGAACATGTGGTTTAATCCCTGGTAGACGCTGTGAGAACTGTCAGGGCCTGAAGGATTGAGAGAATAGATTCAAACTGAGTGAGAAAAAGCTCAGGTTTGGTTTAGAAGACTTAGCAAGCGAGCTCCGCTTGCCGTGTCACAAGGAAATCCACCGTTCACTGTTCATATGAATGATGAATAAAATACTTAGACTTTGACACAAACACACACATCCTGATGCACATACATGGTCACTCAAACACACTTGCCTGTCCACACACACACACACACACAACCACACCAGAGCTCCGTTACAGGTTTATTGATTGGGCTGAGCTCCTGTGTGTAGGTCTGGCATTCTGCTTGGTCAGGTGGTTTTAATGTGGGACCCAGCCGGCCCACCCCATACTGCCCGTCTGTCTGTCCGACATTCGGGAGCAGGTTGACGCCTGACCTCTGCCTCACATGACAGCAGGCTATTCGTTGTTATGGATGACTGTCTCTCCTACAGCTCTGAGGGTCTGGAAAGAGAATCACATGACTGTCTCTCCTACAGCTCTGAGGGTCTGGTCAGAGTGTCACCTGACTGTCTCTCCTACAGCTCTGAGGGTCTGGCCAGAGTACAGAGTAGTGGACTAACTGTCTCCTCTCTTTAGGAGACCAGATCAATCAATCAATGAAATGGATCGATGGGTGGGTGACGGCTGGGTGTGAGTGAGACCAGGAGACACCAGACTAACAGCAGATCATACCAATACCACACAACATAACAGTGTGAAACAGCAAAACACAGCACAACACACCACACCTGGGCCCCGTTTCCCGAAAGCATCTTTAGCCTAAGGGGATCGCAGAGTGGGTCGTACGAGCATCGTACAGTTTTCACACCGTTTCCCGAAAGCATCTAGCTAACGAGTGCTCCAGGGTACTCGTACGACGCTAAGAGCCTCGTTAGCCTACTATAGCCTCAGCGGCGTAACCAGCGGAAATTCCTAGTATTGGATGCGTTTTATTATAACACATTGGTAATGGTGTATCACGTGCGTCTGAGCCTAATGTGGGCCATTATGTTCTTAGTTTGAGAGAGACAGTCCAGGAAATGTTTGAGCAGGCAGGGCACTTAAAATGTGTGAGATAAAGTGGGGGGGA
This sequence comes from Gadus chalcogrammus, assembly GCF_026213295.1. Classification (NCBI taxonomy): domain Eukaryota; kingdom Metazoa; phylum Chordata; class Actinopteri; order Gadiformes; family Gadidae; genus Gadus; species Gadus chalcogrammus. The sequence goes on from NC_079419.1 coordinate 3,814,526, forward strand.
TTTGTGCAGACTGACATAGGCTACTCATAAAACATAGCATAAAATAATGTAAAAAAAAATAAAAAATAAAAAATATTATAAAAATAAAAATATTAATTATAAAAATATTTAAAAAAAATGCAAAGGAGCAGGCAAAAGGCTGGGATATGGTGGAGATTGGTCACGTTGACGGGAATGTTTAGTGACATGTGGGAGGGTGGAGGGGGTTAAAAAAAAGTCTCAATCACTCTTCGACGTGCATGAAAACCAGTCGCGTAGTTATGAGGGAGGCCGTCCTCACACCGATCTTCCTCGTCGTCATCGTCCTCAATGTCCTCCGGTTCAACCAAAGCTACCCCAGCCTTAGCTGCAATTTTGTGCAACATAGCTGTCACACATATCACAGCGCACTTGTGAAGGCATCTAAAGCGCAACTTCCACCTCCCGATCGTGCGCTCAGGATTAGGACTGATATATATGTCGGCCTACTATAGGCTTAATCAATTGTGTTTTAATATCTTTAGCATTCATATTATTGCTATCTATTCTTTTCGTAGGCTACTCAGCGGTTGGCCTTGATGGGGAGATATTTTAACCCTTTTTAACCCCATTTTCCTCCGACATTCCTGCGTCTCCCCCTGCGTCATAGCCCGTTTCAGCACCATGTCAGTGGACAGGCACAATCCTACGATCGTCGTAAGTGCAGCGAATGCGCGTTCACGTTAAGAGGAGTTTCGGGAAACGCTCCAAAGAAATTATCGATGGTTCGAAAGATCCATCTTTCGAACCATCTTACGAGCGAAGATCCATCGCTATCGGGAAACGGGGCCCTGATACAGCATACAACACAATACAACACACATTCGACACAACACAAAACAACACGCATACAAAACACACAGAACACGTACAACCCAACGCAACAAACATACGACACAAAAAAACAAAACACACAGAACACACGTACAACCCAACGCAACAAACATACGACACAAAAAACAAAACACACACACCACACCTCGCCTCGGCTTAGAGGTTGGAGGGAGGGGCTTCTGGGGGTCCTGACACGCCGCGCAGCGGAGCCACCGCCGCCGTCTCATAAATCACCACGACAGGGAGGGGGCCGCTGGGATGCCCGTCGCTGCGGTAACACTCTCTCATAATCTCTTCTGTGTGAAACAATGAGCACCCGTCTGGATCAACCACTGGACCCCGGCCTGACGCTGCAGCATTGTGTGTGTGTGTGTGTGTGTGTGTGTCTTTTTCTGTCTGTCAGGCACAACAAGCTGGTCTGTCTTGTGCACTTAACGGTGATCCACAGCCATGCCGTGGAGGTGTCGAGTTGCAGCTGTACCAGAGGTTGTCGGTTTGAACCCACGGACCGGCTGAGAAACTCTGGAAGATGAAACGGGTCCCAGAGCAGGGGGGGGGGGCCCCCTCTCGCCCCCGATGCAGCCGGGGTTCATCGACCCGCCAACGACCCAGATGCACCCCACCCCCCTGAACATACCCTGAACGCATCGAGGACTCTGAGACCTAATGTATAGAGAGAGAGAGAGAGAGAGAGAGAGAGAGAGAGAGAGAGAGAGAGAGAGAGAGAGAGAGAGAGAGAGAGAGAGAGAGAGAGAGAGAGAGAGAGAGAGATCTGCAGCTGTCAACAATATAAATGTTCTGGTTCTAAAGTGTTTTCTGAAGACACTGCTGGGTCAGTGCACTGACACAGCGGGAGGGGAGGGGAGGGAGGGGACAGGAGAGAGGGGAGAGAGGAGAGAGAGGAGAGAGGGGAGAGAGGGGAGAGAGGGGAGAGAGGGCTAGCAGAAGGAAGAGAGTGAGGGGAGGAGAGGAGTTAAGACAGGAGAGTAGAAGGGGAGAGGACAAGAGAGAGGAGAGGGGAAGAGGGGATGAGAGAGGAGGAGAGAGGAGTGGTGACCCCTGTACTTCCTGAGTGACAGCTCAAAGAGGGACAAAGGCCAGAGAGACTTCACAGGAGTCCCGTGTGAACTTCAAAATGGACTCAAACCAAACAACCCAGTCTGACAGACTCAGTTGCTTCACTTGGTTTCTTTCTTCAGAATCCTTTAGAACCCAGTAGAACCACCTTTAATCTAGCAGAACCAGGTAGAACCCCATAGAACCCACTTTAAAACATTAGAACCAAGTAGAACTAACTAGAATGCAGTAGAACTAACTAGAATACATTAGAACCCAGTAGATTGCAGTAGAACTAAGTCAAACCTTGTAGGGCCAACATGAACCTATTAGAACCAACTAGAACGCACTAGAACTAACTAAAACCCAGTAGAACTAACTAGAACCCAGTAGAACCAACTAGCACCGAGTAGAACCAACCAGTACCTAGTAGAACGCACTTTAACCCAGAAGAACAAACTTGTATCAAGTAAAACCAACTTGGACGCAGTAATTACCAGTAGAACCAAATAGTACCCCGTAGAACTAACTAGTATCCAGTAGAACTAACTAAAGTGTAGTTCAGTAGAGCTCAGAAGAACTAACTAGAACTCAGTATAACTAACTAGTACCCAGTAAAACTAAATTGAGTGCAGCTCAGTAGAACTAACTAGTACCCAGTAGAACTAACTAGTGTGCAGTTCAGTAGAGCTCAGTAGAACTAACTAGTACCCAGTAGAACTAACGAGTGTGCAGCTCAGTAGAACTAACTAGTACCCAGTAGAACTAACTAGTGTGCAGCTCAGCAGAAGGCAGTCTGAAGCCAAACGGGGCGAGCACGGCTCAGCTGCTGTGGTCGGTCCCAAACCGCCAGGTTCTTTATTCAAAAGGAACACAGAAGCAGGTGAGGCAGGGGGGGCAGCCAGGGGTCAGCCCACTGAAGAGGAGGACACGGGGGTGAGAGGGCTGGCCCCTTCCCTGACCACCACGGGTCTCACAGTACAACACAAGGGCACGCTTTGTTGAAATACCACACCAAAAGAACGTGATAACACGTCGCCCCGTGCCGTGACACCGTCCGAACACAGAAGCACTCGAGGACAGAGGATATGTTTGGTGTATGCATTGACAAATAGAACCAACTCTGTTTACATCGAAGAACTCTCTCGGACTCCCGCCGCTCGAAAAGTCAACAGGAAGTCCTTTGTGTCGAGTTTTCAGACATGGTCTCCATGCCAACCGAATCAGACTGGTCCGTACCGGCACTGGTCCGGATACTGGTCCGTTGTCACGTCAACGGGGGGGGGGCCAGACTGGTAAAGACCGGTCCGTTGTCATACCAACGGGGAGCAGACTGGAGCCGACCGGTAAGTAGGTCACATCAACGGGGGGACATCGGGGTCGTCCACGAAGTCTTCAGAGAGGCGGGCTCCCTTCGAGGGGTCGGTCGGCCTCAGGGGCCCCCTCCCCTCCAGGGGGCCCCCCTCGCCTCCCTCCCGCGCTACGATGTTGGTCAGGTCCACCACGGAGCGGTGGGCGGGGTCCGCCTCCAGCCACTCTCGACCAATCACATACCTGCACGGAAAGATGGATCAGTTAGGAGCTGTTCTTCGTGAGTTATTTTACAGATCGAACACGTGTTACATTTACATTTACTTTTAGGAAATTTAGCAGTCACTGTTATCCAAAGCGACTTACGAGAAGTACTTGGTCAGAAGAAAGAGGGACAACAATATATCTCTGTCGGTACAGTAAGGATGTTCATAGAACCAGGTGCCAAGCACTAACAATCACTAGGTTAACCTATTCCCCGTATACAACAAAGATAGCTAGGATAAGATGCTACATGATGCTAAGTACTAAGTGCCAGGACGTACAACATACCATAACTGCCTACATTAAGTGCTTCCTCAAGAGCTGAAAGGTGGGAGGTCTATCTGTCCACATATTATCAAATACATGTCTGATACAGGGTATGTTGCTCTCACCATGACGTCATGATCCATTCATTCATTTAAACCAATGAAAGTCAATTCAATTAAAACTGTAGCTACACTACATGCCTCTGGATCAGCGTCACTATCCTGGTTGAGATGTCCCAGAGTTCCCATCACGACAACGATAACCCTATCTATCTTACTGATGGACCCCTAATCAGGTTGCCATCGGCAACGGCCCCCTCGGTAACCAAATCCCAGGGTTCTGCCGAGCTTCAGTACCGACCGGGATCCATGGCGGATTACATTAGGGCCGGGTCACATGTGGGACGCGTTTGAAGATAAAAACCACCGGCCCCGTCAGCCAATCGGATCGGGTCCGAGATGAATGGACGAGAGGCAGCAGCCAATCACGGGGGCCTCAGAAGACACTCAAAAGGATTGAGGGCTTGAGGAGGGAGACGTAACCATGGCAACAGGGTTTTTTTTACGCAGCCCAGGGCCACTCAGACCCGATGTCACGGCCCCGTCACTAAAACAATATATGTCTGGTTCCTCCTCAGACGACCAGCTGCCCACACGCCGTCAGAAGGAGACAACGACAGGCCGTCATATCGGACGGCCGTGGCTGCTGACCCTAAATCCAATGTGGTCGCACCGGGGCCTGAGCGGGGAACCCCACCTTGACCTGACGACCTTTGTCCCCACCGAAGGTCATCCCCCCCGCTAGGTACGCCCTGGTGGCCGCTTCGGCCTCCGTCCGCTCCGAGAGCCGGTACCCAATCCAATCCAGACCCCGACCCCGGAGCCTTCGCTTGACTGGGCGGGAGCTGTCCGACCCCCGATCCACGACGTCCCGGACAGATGTGTTTTCATCTCGGCCGGCAGCAGCTGGATAAGAGATGTGTGAGCGAGGCTAAGAGGTCAGGGGTCGCTTCTAATCATATCCCAGTAGGGGGGGGTCATAAGTCTGCTCACCCCATCACCCCCCCCCCCCCCTCAGCTCGGTGGCCGCTCGGCGCCTCCGTCCAGGCAGTGACACGTCGTGGCAGGACCCTGCATCACGGGAGGGAGGTGTGGACAGCTGAAGGCCGGGGAGAGGCTCGGCCATGAGGCGCTGGTAGCATCACAGCAGCCCGCCGCCACACCTAGCACGGCTTCATTACCAGGGGATCAGAGGGCGCTGGCGTCTGGGACGGTCAGGGCTAACGCCTAACGTGTCAGGGTTAATGCTCAGCTGGTCCGGGCTAATGGCTAGCAGTTCGTGGGATGATGGCTCGCGGGTCGGGGCTAATGGCTAGCTGGTCGGGGCTAATGGTTAGCAGGTCATGGCTAATGGTTAGCTACGGCGTAGCGGCTCAAGGCTATGCCGTAGCCACAGTGAGTTTAATTTGGTTTGAAAAGGCAAAACCTTTATCGGCCAGCGACAGACGCTCTTCTGAGTTCCAGTAGTAGTAGATAGTGACCGACCGAGTGACCGACCGAGTGACCGACCGAGTGAGTGAGTTAGTGAGTGAGTGTGTGTACATGTCTAGCTGACATTGTCTGTATTTTTTGAAGTCATTGTTATCTTTATTGTGCTAATTAAGTGTTGATTAAGTGTTAATTAAGTGCTAATGCCCATAGCCCAGGTGCCCTGCAAAACGAATCTGGTCCCGCGTTCTGCATCGTACCTCCCTGCTCCTCCGGTCCGGGAGGTTCTGGACGGGGTCGGGTCCGGACCCAGGTCTCTGCTGGACCGGGCCGAGGCCGGAGCCAGGACCCTGGTGGCGGCTCGGATTTCCCCCACAGCCTGGGAGTCACAGAGGAGGGTCGTGTGAGGGTGCTGTCCGACACGCCTGGGGTTATTTTTAGCCGTCGCCGTGGAGATAAAGTACACCATAACGACGGGCCGAACCCCCCCCGATAAAAGACAAGATGGGCAGCGAGTAAATATGTATAAAGAACATAATTAACCAGCGGGTTGCCAGATGGATGGAGATCATTTTGGGGGCTTTAATTTCCGTAGCACATCGTTAGTAACGGGGTAATTATGTGTGTGTGTGGGGGGGGGGGGGTGTTGTGTGGGGGGGCTTTGTGATGGAGGGGCTCTGTGTGCAGGGCCAGGCTCAGCACATTACTCCTGTGGGGAACTTGTGAACCGTAACTCGTAACTTAGGAGGAAATCACATCACGGACGTGCTTATCTGACACCTAGTACATCACTCCGGTCCCTCGCCCAGAACAGACCGTGGCAGCACTGAGATTAGTGTGTCTAAACACTGCTAACTGTTCAGCCTGCTGTACGATGTGTGTGCATCGTGTTTGTGTCTCCGGAGGATACGTCCTCACACTAGCAGGTCAATAGAGGTGTGTGTCATAGCTTGTGCGTGTCTGTGTTTGTGGGAGAATGAGTGTATGTGTGGTGTGTGTGTGTGTGTGTGTGTCTGTGTGTGTCTGGAAGAATAAGAATGTGTGTGGTGTGTGTGTGTCTGTGTGTATGTGGCAGAATAAGAGTGTGTGCGGGGAGTGTATGTGTGTGTAGGCATGTGTGTGTGTAAATGTGTGTGTTTGTCAATAGGTGTGTGTGTGTGTGTGTGTGTGTGTGTGTGTGTGTGTGTGTGTGTGTGTGTGTGTGTGTGTGTGTGTGTGTGTGTGTGTTGCCATTACCCTGGGCATGGTGAGCAGCAGGTGTCCGGTGGTCCCGGACCTCCGCACCGAGCAGCTGTCGGGCCTCACCTCCGCCGGCAGGACCAGCTGAAAGATCTGTGGAGAGAGAGAGAGAGAGAGAGAGAGAGAGAGAGAGAGAGAGAGAGAGAGAGAGAGAGAGAGAGAGAGAGAGAGAGAGAGAGAGAGAGAGAGAGAGGGAGAGGGAGAGGGAGAGAGAGAGAGAGAGAGAGAGAGAGAGAGAGAGAGAGAGAGAGAGAGAGAGAGAGAGAGAGAGAGAGATAGTTTGCCAGTGTTATACCTCAGCTCATAAATCAGCTCCTCTCAACCCTATTAGAGCGGGATGCGAGGTCAGAGGGGGGGGGGGGGTGGTTCATACCGGCCGCTTCGGGAACCTTCACGCGTAGGGAACAGAAATGTCCCTGCATTCCTTGATGAACGCCATCGATGAATAATGTTGTTTGTGTTTATTAAAGGACCGTTCACGCCCTGTTTGGTCGGAGGATGTTTTTTCTTGAAAGTGCTTTCCTCGACCGGCTGGGGCGTTCGGCCATCTTTATCTTCATTAAAAATATATAGATAGTGACACACGATTCTGTTCATAAATAAAGTCCACCTCGAACCCCGCAAACACACACACACACACACACACACGCACACACATCATAACTATGTCTTTCTGCATTACTACATAAATAACTCCTCCCTTCACCCACCCTACCCCCTCACCCCCCCCCCCTGCCACCCTCTCGCTGGGGGATTTACGAGCGGTCCTACAGCTGTTTAATCAGCCCTGCAGGTCTGTCGGGGGGGGGGGGGGGGGAGGACTCTCTGTTAGCCGCGCTGAATCAAACCGCAGTCTGGATGAAATATCATACAACGTAACATGGTTTTATGCTCCTGAGTAAGATGAGTTGAGTTCGGTTCATAAACAGCAGTAGTGGGTACGGGGTAGCCCCTGGTGGTTAGGGGGTTCGACCCCTGCACAAAGGTTCTGGGTTCGAATCCCAATGTCTCAACGTTATGACGGGATGTTAATGTTACGCAACGGTTTATCAGATATAGTCCAACTGCAAGGTTTAGGAACACCTCGGTACCTTTCCTTTGACGGTCACTCGCACGTAGGTTGGCTGCACGTCGACTTCCAACAGGGACGTATCCATGTGTCTGCGTGTGGCATCGTAGGAAACGTGGTTTTAGTTTGGACACAGGAGAATCCGAAACATTTCCTCCACACACTGAGGATTCATTCTTGGGTGTTGTGTGGGAAACAGGGCTGTTGGAAGGTACCTGTACACAGCCAGGTCCAGCTTGATGCTGTTGGCTTCCTCGTCCTCAGACAGACAGAAGTCCAGCCTGCAGACAGGTCAGTCAGTCAGACAGTCAGTCAGTCATACAGTTTGAATTCCAGCATGAAGTAGTATCATAGTAACCCTTAGCAACTAATAAGTAAGTAACTGGTAATTGACTGTAAACTGACTAGCACCTGGTTGTTCAAGTTAAGTCAGTAAGTGATTGAGGCTACAAGTAACTAGTAACTTACTAGTACACATTGATGAAGCAAGTATAGTAAAGTCAGTCAGTGACTAAATGATAGTTACATAGCACGTAGTGAGTGAGTATAGTAAAGTAAGTGACTTGGGCTGGTTGAGGTTGAGGGCGCGGCCTTCAGCTGTTATGAGGGTCCTGGGGGTCTTGGGTGTCGGCTCTCCCTCCCTGCGGAGACACACAGGATGTACGGTCCTGGCTTCATGGATCTCACACATACAAACACACACACACACACACACACACACACACACACACACACACACACACACACACACACACACACACACACACACACACACTCACACTCACACTCACACACACACACACACACAGCTGCCGAGACTCAGCTAGTGAAGCGGTCCACACATTTGGGTAGTCAGTTTTCTTAGTAAGATCAGAGAAGAACAAAGAAGAACTTCTTATGGATTCCATAATAAGGGATCGTTTTTGTGTGTGTGTGTGTGTGTTGGTGTCTGTTTTTGTGAAATAATCTTTGTGTATTGGTGAGTTTAGGTTTTAGTCACTGTTTTTCCATCTGTCTGCCTGTGTTGGCATTTGTGTGCGTGCGCGTGTGTGTGTCAACACATCGCACATCGACAGTAGTCCATCAGCGCCTTGGCCAAGAGTTAACGAAGGGAATTGGAGATTTTGTCACAGAGTTAATTATATTGCGTTAAATTAAATCTTGTCGTTTCTTCCGTTATGTCTTGCAGAGGAGGCAGCAGTGCTCCAACAAACACATGAACTAGGAAACTGTGGGGTCACAGTGACCCCCATTGGCCAAACACAAGTACTGCGCCCCATCGTTCAACAATATCATACAATTGAACTAATAGATAACGTCAAACAACGAGAGCGTCTCGCCCTAACATTGTTGCGTGGTGATTAATAACTGGGATCCCATCCCATAATAATAGCAACGCGCTCAAGTGGTTTTAGATCAATAGAGTAAAGACTACTCACAAGTTTGTAGTTTTCTGCTTGGCCTCCAGGTGGCGGTGTGCCTCCAACCGAGACTCGGGCGAGAAGGCGCACGGCTTCTCCCAGAACTCTCTGTCCTGCCGCTCCTCCTCGCTCTCCTCCCACCCAGCGCTACGGACACCATGGAAAAATTAGTTTCATTTAGTTTCTCATTTTATTTTAGCCGCCTCATTGCTGGATACGGGCATGGGAGTGAGGCTGATATGTCATGTCATGTCACAAAAATGTGTGCCATCATAAGGGGCATCCGGATCAATATGAAGGACGGATCAGTCTTCCCAGTGGACTGCACCCCCTGGCCGGCTGATCAACCCATCATGCATCTGGGTGAACCCGCCCACCTGTGATGTCACTAATGGGACAACTTCAAACTTGCAGAAGCCCGGTGCTCCCGTCACCTTCTGCCCTGAGGGGCTCTACTCTGCTCCGCCCCAGCGGCTCCGCTCCGCCGCGCCTCCTCCTTCTCCTGGGCCCTCCTCCGGGCGTACGCCTCCTCCTGCCGCTGGACGCTCCTCCTCAACTCCTCCAGGCCCTGCTCCGCCCGGATCCTCTCCGACCGGCTCACCTCCTGGCCGTCCAGCGACTGAGGGGAGAGAGAGAAGGCTGAGCTACCAGTAACTTTACCTCTAGCTAAAAGTATATACCTGTAGCTGGGGGAGGGCGGCCATCACGTAGCGCCGGTAGCTACCAGTAACTACCTGTAGCTACCAGTAACTATACCTGTGCTTACCAGTAATTACCTGTAGTATACCAGTAACTACATAGTGACTATACCTGTAGCTACCAGTAACCACCTCTTACTACCAGTAATTACCTGTAGCTACCAGTAACTATACCTGTACTTACCAGTAATTACCTGTAGCTACCACTAACTATAGTAACTATACCTGTAGCTACCAGTAACCACCTCTTACTACTAGTAACTACCTGTAGCTACCAGTAAATACCTGTAGCTACCAGTAACTATACCTGTAGCTACCAGTAACTATACCTGTAGCTACCAGTAACCACCTCTTACTACCAGTAATTATGCCTGTAGCTACCAGTAACTATGCTTGTAGCTACGAGTATACAGTATACCTGTAGCTACCAGTAACTATACATGTAGCTACCAGTAACTATACCTGTAGCTACCAGTAACTATACCTGTAGCTACCAGTAACTATGCATTTAGCTCCCAGTATATACCTGTAGCTGGGGGAGGGAGGCCACCACATACGGCCGGTACCCCTGGAACTCGGCACAGGGGTTCCCCACCAGGAAGAGCTCTCGGAGGTGGAGGTTGTGTTTCAGCGAGGCCACGCTGCTCAGACGGCCCACGAAATTCACCGTCAGGTCCAGCTTCTTCAGGCTCTCGCACCCTGGCAGCCAAGAATTCATCACTGTCACTCTAGTCTATTTCTTATATGCGCAATGTGTATCATTCCACCTTTTTTGTGGCTTAAAATAACCAGGATTTATCTGAAGTGTCTGTAATCATTTTTTTTATTCGAAGTCCCCCACCTGCCAATCGGGCTTAATCTTAGACATTGCGCCTTTAATGGAAATAGTTAATGTTGATATTGACAGATCACAAAAATCGCTCAAAATTATGCCAAAATCCTGGGATAAACAACACATAAATTAAATTATCTCTACTTAAAATATACAGCCAAATAGTTCAAAATTAATATGAATCTGGTGGACAGCAAAAACAGACCTATATTAAAACATTATTGTTTTACGATGTGTGCTGTTGTTGTATCGCCTTCATAAACCAACATGGGCTACGAACCTTCAAGGTTTTCAATGGCTTCAATGTTGTTCAAGGCCAGGTTCAGATACTCCAACATCTTCAAGCGCCCAACGTTCTCTGTGGATCACAGTTTATGTAAAACATGTTAATTTAAATCCAGTGATGAGCAGGGGCCCGAAGGTGCCCCAGCCGGGTGCCCCTTGCTCAATTAACATGGGCACGGCACTGTTTACAGACAGACAGGCCCCGATGGGTAGGACGAACCTATCCGGGGGATGAGGTTGTTCTGCAGGTAGAGGATCTTGAGCTCTCGGCACCACTTCTCCAGGTGTTCAATCCTCTCGATGTTCTGTTGATGGAGGGACACTTCCTCCAGGGAGAAGATCTCCCCCTCGTTGTGCTCCGCCCGCCTCCGCACCATGTCCTCCGTGACTGTCGAATCGAGCGCACCCAACATACATACTCGATAAAGCGGGCGTTGACCGTTCACTGATGATTGATTCAACGACTTATATTGCTTAAAAGTCTGCTTGAAATCCCTCGTGGCCTCCCAAAATAACAATTTTTACATGAAGCAACCAACTGAGATAATACCTGATTCGAAGTTAACTTACTATAAACCATGTTTCTGCTTCTGCGTCCTTCTGCCTCGCTGTAGCGTTTATCCGTTGCTATGGAAACCGAACGCATCGTTTTCAACCGTGCGTGGTCTTTTATTTTGAAACTCCATGGGCGGAAGCGCCCGTGACGAACCAGAAGGAAGGAGGTGACTGCCTATTAACAACAAACAAGACGGACTGCCGCAACGTCGTCCCCTGGCCGGCCAAAGGGTCACTTTAACCCGTCCCAGAACCAGCTCTGTCCCCGTTGGCCGCGGGGCGACCCGGCGGACCGCCGTCTGACCCATCGTCGCGCTGCTGCTACTGCCCGCGGATCGCAGGTAGGGAAACATGACCAACTACAAGGCGTTCCACTCGCAGCTGTCGTCCATCATGGAGTCGCTGACCCGAGCGGCGGTGACGGAGATCTGCGAGCTGGTGGACGACAGCTACACCGTGCTGCAGCTGGAGATCTCCCGCAGCCACAAGGAGAACGAGGCGCTGCGGCGGAAGCTGGAGCTCATTGAGAGCATCATCGCCCGTGGGCACCGGGGCAGCTTCGCCATGTTGGGGTACGACGCGCCTCCGGAGGCCGTCGGACCGGTGAATTACCCCGGCGGTGAGTTATAGACAGAGATAGATAGAGAGAGTGACGAGACAGAGATAGAGAGAGTGACGAGACAGAGATAGAGAGAGAGAAAGAGAGAGAGTGACGAGAGTGAGAGATAGAGGTGTGTGTTTGCGTGTGTGTGTGTGTGTGTGTGTGTGTGTGTGTGTGTGTGTGTGTGTGTGTGTGTGTGTGTGTGTGTGTGTGTGTGTGTGTGTGTGTGACTCTCAACACATCGCACATCGACAGTTGTGAATCAGCGGCTTGAACTGTAGGTGAACTGATTCCTGTCCATCAATTGTTGTCCCCTCACTGACTGCTTTTGTGTGTCACCGACACAGAAAGAAGCTCATTGGCTCAGCTGCCCACGGCCGGGAGGACAAAAGCCAGCAGACAGGCGGCCATCGAGGCGGCCGAGAGGAGTTTGGCCGTTAAAGAGGTACGAGGGATTCAAGCTCGACAGCAAGCCTCAGATGTTTACGAATTCAGCCTGTTTCTGTGTTTCTTGTACTTCTGTGAAGTTGACCCCACTCTGTGTTTGTGTGCGTGTGTGTGTGTCAGGTGAGCGCGTTACTCCTGGAGGAGGAGGGCAGAGGGGAGGCAGACGTGGTGCTGATCAAGGAGGAGACGCCGGGGGAGGAGCAGAGCAGGAGCGAGGAGCAGGAGGACCTCCTCATCAGCGAGGACGGTGAGCAAAGCACCTCTGTCCCCCCAGTACCCACTTCTACGACCGCCAAACCTTTACCAGTACCAGGACCCAGAAGAACCAGTGTTGGCCGTGGTGGTCCTCGCTAAGGCAAAATAACTGATAACGTTTGCCCACAAAACACTTCACCACTTGTTGTTCTCCGTTCTACAACGTAACTCACTGATACTGTGAACTCTGTTAGCTGAGCTAACTCTGTGCTTTAGTGTTATTGTCGTGCGCTTGTTGACGAGACAATCCCTCGATTATTACCAGAGGTCTCCAAACACCCAATCAGACGCGGCGCAGCGAGTGTGTTGACACGTCCTTGTCTGTCTTCCAGGTACGGAGGCCCCGCCTCTGGAGTCAAGTGACGGCGAGGAGGGCCCCTCCTCGGGCCCCGCCAGCCTGCGTCCGTGGGAGCACGCCCTCAACGCCGACCCCCACGCCGACCCCGCCCACCTCCGCCCCCCTCTGGGCGACTCGCCGTCCCCCGGACGCGCCCCAGACGACGACGACGACGACGACTCCCGGGGTGCGGCCTTCGACCCGGCGTCTGACTCTTACCCTGAGGGCCCCGGCGATGCCCCCAAGCCCGGCCACCTCCTGGGGCCCCCGGGGGACAGCCCGCACTCCCTGCCCGGGACCTTCGACCTGAAGCGGGGCCTGTCCCTGATGAGCTCGCTGCCGTACGACATGGAGCTGGAGATGTGCTCATCGTGGAACAACCCGGGCCTGCTGCCGGGGCCGGGGCCCCGGCCCTACCTCAAGCCCGACCCGCGGGCCCCGCAGCACCAGGACAAGGCCCCGGAGCACAGCGGCACGCTGCTCCCCTTCCCCGCGTCCCTGGGGGGGCCGGGCGCGGCGGCGGCGGCGTGCAAGATGGACGGCCTGGACCTCAACCGCTTCTGCCGGGACCGCCGCTTCACGTGCACGTACTGCGGCAAGTGCTTCACCTCGTCGCGCAGCCTGGAGACGCACGTGCGCGTGCACACGGGCGAGCGCCCCTACAGCTGCGCGCAGTGCGGCAAGCGCTTCACGCAGTCGGGCCACCTGAAGACGCACCAGAGCGTGCACACCGGCGAGCGGCCCTTCGCCTGCGAGCACTGCGGCAAGCGCTTCGCCGGGAAGCAAAACCTGAGAATCCACCAACAGAAGCACCACCCAGTGCCGTGAGGGCGGGGGGGGGGCGGAGCCCGTGTGGAGGACATGCAGCTCTGAGAGCACCACCCCCCCCCCCCTCCCGGTGGCACCGGATCAGGTGCCGTGGGAGGAATGGGGCCCGAGTTGGGCCCCGCCACGCAGGGACGTGTGGGCCCCACGTTCGTAACCGGACTCTTTGGAATGGAGGCCCCCCCCCCTCGCGGACCTCAACCTCAATTTGTTACTTTCCTTTATTTAATTATTTTAAAAATGTTTATGGCCTTTGGCAGATTTTTTTCAAAAACGAGTGACCTTAACTAGAAAAGATATTCTATGTACTTTAGGGTGCACTCGCACTAGGCCATCTGGCCGTGGCCGTGGCCGTTTTCACACGGATGAGTGCAGGCCAGAGAACAATGGGGCCATTTGAGCACGGTTAGGTGTGAAAACGGCCAACGGCCACGGCCAGATGGCCTAGTGTGAGTCCACCCTTAGTTGTTCCCAGTGTGTCGGCCAGTTTATGACGCAGCTGTCGGTTTCTCTGGGACATCGCATACTGACTCTGTGATCCGTGGAAGTCCTTACCTCACGGAGGAGCCGGAGTGATCCCGGCTCCTTCTGGATATTACCGGCTCTTGTAGCAAGCAGCACACATCTGCCAAGCATGTCTTTGTTCAGCAGTTGGTTGGACGAACCAACGTATCACATTAAAACTGTTCAATCTCACAAATTATTATGTTTTCATTGTACGTCTTTGCTTTTATCTTGACAAGCACCATGTACCTTGGCAAATCCCTGCAGGAGGTATGACAGTCTATGTTTTTGTTTGTTTAATAGACTACGGTTTCAATGACTAACTTCTCCATACATGCCATGTTTTAATAACTATCTATGCTTGAAATGTTTTAGAAAATGCACCAGAATCTTGTAAAGCCCCCATGGACATTTGATGACAAACAGAATCCAGCTTTAGTTGATTGCCTTTTAAAGCAGCATATATTGATTTTTGAACACTAGGGGGCAGAGGGGGCAGTTGTAGTCATCAAATTAGAGCTCAGCCCAAGCATATTCCCTTATACTGTTTCTTGATGTTTTATCAAAGAAATCAAGAAATATGACAAAACAGAAAGCAAATTGTGGGCAGATAGCAGAGAGAAATCACAACATACTGTAGGGACAACATCAAATGTGTCTGACATGAGTAAAAGGTTTGTGAGATGGTTGTAGTTGGCTGAGTTCAATGCGTACAACACCAGGACAGCACTCCTGTCCATTGTTCTGATTAGGCTGTGGTCTGGAAACTGATAAGCACCCCTACAGTGCTTACGCAAATGGTCTGTTCCAACGGATCAAAGGGTGACTGAATGCTGTATGAATGAGTAAAACAACGAAATGGCTAATAATGCAAACTCGCAAATGATCTTAGCAATTTTGAACTTGACATGCTGGTTAGGCATTACATCACAAAAGGTAGGTTAGCTAACCTATATTCCATTGTAATGATGTTCATTTAAAGTATGATAGATTAATCTTTACTTTTTCAATTAAAGTGTTCACTCTCTCTTTGTGATCTTGTTTATGGAATATCTCTTGTCCAGAAAACACAGAGCTCCCTCTCTATCATATGAGTAAGATACACTACCTAACAGTGCTTACAACAATATTGAATAAGAATCCCCAATCGTTTTGGGGATTTCGTCTGAAGTTCCTTACTGGTGTCACTGGACCCAAGTGGGAAAATGTTGATCAACTATAATTATATAAATAACAAAATAGCCAATTTACATTTCATACAAATATATTGTTACAAAAGATATTTATTTAATTAATTTAATTTCACTTGTTGAGGTTTTCTAACAATAATAAGTTCCCCAAACCTGCCTATGGTCCCCCAATAGCTAGAAATTGCGTTACATGTTACCTTCTCTGCTGTGTGTGTGTGTGTGTGTGTGTGTGTGTGTGTGTGTGTGTGTGTGTGTGTGTGTGTGTGTGTGTGAATACACACACTGTAACGCACACTTCTTTGTTAATGGATAACCGTTCTACACGTCGGGTTCTCTGACGTCTCTGGTATTTCCACAACGATACTCGTAGTGGGGGTTATGATGGAAAACAAATTCGATCCTTTGGTCGTCGTCTCGGGCTAGGTATGACTCGGAGGATCACACACTGTGTTGCTAGATGGCCAGGATCCACACAAGACAGCCGTATCTTTGACAACAGTCAACTTTGTGCACTGCTGGAAGGAGGGGACATCCATGGTCCCTTCAGAAAAATGCAGCGTGTTTTTGTGATTGTCGCGGACAAAAATCCTTGATTATGCAGCACGTTTTCTTAGAAAATGCGATCAAATATGAGGCATATTTATGCAATTTTATGCGATGAAATTGCGGGAACTTGCAAAAATTGCGAGAACTGGCGAAAAAATGCGGGAACTTGCAAGAAATTCTGCTTTTCGATGACGTTCACGACACGTAATTACGTTACTACATAAAGATCCCATGGCAACAGGGGGAAATGGCTGCTCTTGTGTAAAGTAAACGCAACATTTTTCAACTTTTTAGATATATGTGACTTTTTTGCAATGAAAATTAGGGATTATGAAATCATCCAAGCCCCGCATATTTTGCCCGGAAATCTGCAATTTATGCAGTGAAAGTGCGGCAAACTTGAAAAAATGCGGCCCCCGCATGATTATGCAGACTTTGGCTGATTATGCATTGAATTATGCGATCGCACAATTGCGTTTTTCTGGAGGGACTGCCTAGTGCAGAGCTGGGTATTGTACGGCCCCCGGGCCACATCCGGCCCTTTGGCCGTTTCTAACCGGCCCGCGTGAGGTCTCTGGGGAGTTCACAATCAAATGTAAATAATTGTATAAAAAAAATAAAAATTTGAATAGAACTGCACTGCTTTTATTATGAAGGCGACTTTTGTTGTCTCTTTTTTTGTGCGCGCATGCAGCTTCCTCTTCTCTGGTTGTAAGTCGCAACTAAAAATAAGTAGAAGAAGAACCCCGTCCACGAGCCACGAACTGACCATGAACTGAGCTCACAGGAGACTTTAGCGCCTACGTGAATACAGAGTACACATACAGAGTGCCGAGTTTTTAACCAAACATGGACTTCTAAGTATTTTTTCACTGAAGTCAATGGTAAAGCTGTGTGCTTAGTTTGTGGAGAACAGGTCACTGTGTTAAAGGATTATAATTTGAATCGCCACTACAATACTAAACACGCAGAGAAATCCGACAACTTGACTGATGCAGATCGGGCACGGACATCTGAAGCTTTACTAGCTAAACTGCGAAAGCAAACAAGGCTGTTTTACCAAGCGTTGCACATCCAGGGATGCAGCAGCCAAGACCAGCTTTGTGATATCCCACAAAATCGCCCAAAAAATCCCCATTTTCTGAAGGGGAAAGAGTGTTTACAGGACTCCACTGCGCTAATATGCCCAGGGAAAGGTAGGTCGATCCAAAAAGGATCGACCTACCTTTCTCTGGGCATATTAGCCTTTCTTCTTCTAAGTATTGACTTCTAAGTCACTACTTAGATCCAAAAGTATAGAATACTTTTTTTTTTTGTATACTTTTAAAGTTAGGTCGATCCAAAAAGGATCGACCTACTTTTCTCTCACGTTTTCAGTGATGAAGTATAACAAATCAGGATGCAGATATTCTCTCACTGATGATCACCTGTCAGCTGTCCTGCGCATATCCACCTCAAACATTTAACCTGACTTCAGTGCACTTGTTCAAGCCAAGCACAGACTAGATTTTTATAAAGAGATCAAATTAATATTGAGCTGAATTCAATTCAGCCTATTGGTCCGGCCCTCCACAACAGTCCCTGTTTTTCATGGGAAAATTAATTGCCCACCCCTGGCCTAGTGGGTGACAATGGCTATGCATGTCGCCCCTACCTGACGACTCCTCTTTTGAACCCTCAGAACCCGGCAGAGAAAAATTACATCTACTCCAACATTCAAACTATAGGAATAATAGAGAGAGTATTTGGTGTGTGGAAGCGGAGAATTCCATGTATACAAGAGGGACTCTGCACAAAAGTGGGCACTACCCTGACCGTCATCGTTGCAGTAGCTGTGCTGTATAACTTTGGACCCACTTCAGAAAGACCTGGAAGAAGTTCAAGTGCAGAATGCTGCAAACCCAAATGGCAATGCTGTCAGGAGAACACTGATTGGAAATCACAGTGCAGCATAATTACGGTCATTCCATCCAATCTAGCCTACATCAGTAATTCTGAACAAAACTCATGAACTCCCCCCCACAATTATTCCAGAATTCAAGCAAAGCAAGAATGACCAAAGGTCACTTTGTGTCAACAAGAGACTGACTCCACCGACTCTCAATTGCAAGTTAAAACAGCCGACCACTTGAGTGAAAAAAACACAAAAGACCTCGCCACGGCACCAGCAAATCTTAAGCAATACATATTGCGTCTTACCTTAATTTATGTGGCAGTGGTCTGCAGATGCATCCCATGGTGTATCCTACAACATCCATTTAGTTCAACAGGTTCTGATACTGTCCATGGTACTAGCAACCTACTCTGGTGCTTTTTACCTATGTATTCAGGCTAAAATGACTTGATTTTCTGATGCCTCATCCCAGCCAAAGAGTATTGGTATTATTAGTAATGGCTACTTGCCAAAACGAAAAAATAACTTCACATGGTGTGTCCTTTTACAATTTATTTGTTACCAGCATTTGTAGTGTTGATCAGCAGAGGAATAATACGCCAAAGAAGTTGATGTCGCTTAGCAACCGAAGACACTGGGGATGACAGGTTACCGGACTATGAGTAATACCAAAGACGTCATTAGAAGCCAGAAGTCCTTTGTTTTCCTTGACAGCGGTCAATTATACTGAGCAATGGATTGAATTATCAAATATAATTGACCAATTATCAATTATCAAATATAATTCGCAGAGGGAAGTTGTGAAGAGCCCATGCAAGTGAACGGAGCGTTCAGCGACATTGAGAAGACCCGTGTAATAATCCATAATAATTAATCTTAAATTATTATTTTTTTTTTACAAGTGGTGGGTACAAAATTAATCTTGTCGAAAACTGGTGGGGACGTGTCCCCAGCGGAATTGACACCTATGCCGCTGCCCGCTGCCGAGGCAGTGGTGCCTCGACAGCGGGCTCCGGTGGGACACAATCGCGGTCAACAATCCCTTTCTCCTCCATGTCGCGGTTCAGTCTACTTCAGAGTGATGTGGATTTGGAAGAACCAGAAACGTCTGAGAATCTGACGCAGTCATTTGAGATTCATAATATCGTCTGGAGTCACATGTGCCTTCGGCCGTGATAATGTTTATATGATATTGGCGTATAATATGATCTTATTTAGATATAGAGCTCCAGGACTCCCGCCGGAGCACCCGGAGTGTTTTAGAATATTTACAGAACACGGCCAAAAGCTGTGTGCGCCTCCGGATGATAGTATGAATCCGAGCCATTACGATTACATCCACTGTGAACACTAGCTCATGGTACCGTGGTCGCAAGCTGCTAAGGGCCACACCCCCACCCTCCACCTTGACCCGCCTCCAAAAACGGCAAGTTTGTGTAAAGCTCATTGTGGGACTGGCTCGTTGTGGCTGTAGTTCTGCACCAAGGCTGAATTTCTTGAACGTCTTCAAATAGGCTACTGTATTAAGTGACCAGTAACACCATAAGCATCCATAAACTAGCATGCCATGGGACCTTTAAATGTATCATGGAAATTCAGAAGCACAAAATACATATTTGTAGATGTGTTGTAAAGCTTGTATCCATTGATATTTTAGGATGAAATATTAATCCGTACGGCACTTCACTTACTACATACAATTATATGGAGGAAAAACTGACCTTGTTACCAGCAGCGCGTGCACGCCACGGCTGTATACAGCAGTTAACCCTAACCCTTAACCGGAGGGGACTTTTATTGTGAAAATCGTGCAAATGCGGAACCTGGAAATAGAAAAAAAAACAAGTATTTTCCTTTGTAGTCGAGAGATAGGCAGCTTTGATATCCAAAGAGAGTCGATCACCGGCAGCAGCCAGTGATAATAAGGTCAGCACGGTGCATTTCACGCGAATACCGTGTGAGTACCGTGTTCCGTTTTCCCGGTGTCATGCCCGCAAACGCCGCTATGAATTCCAAGATTTTGCACGAGCAATTGTCCATCATCATGGGGGCGTTGACCAAAGCCGCCGTGGTGGAGATCTGCGAGGTGGTGGACGAGGGCTACTCCGTCCTACAGCTGGAGATCACCAGGAGTCACAAGGAGAACGAGGACTTGAAGAAGAAGCTGCACCTCATCGAGTCCATCATCGTGCGGGGCAACGCGGCGGCGGCTGCCGCGGCCGCGGCGGCAGACGGCACGGTGCAGGCGGCGTCGTGCGCAGAAGATGCGGCGCCGAAAGGAGACGCGGAGAAGACGGTACAACGCAACCCGCTTCTTATCATCTGTGCTTAACAACATGCAACACACGCATGCAATGCATGTTATTTTTGACTCGTTATCTGAACAATACCGGGGTTTTGATCGTAGATATACTATATATATATGTGCGGTTAAACCACTCTGCATATAGATACCCTCAGCGCCTCTTGAGACATTAGATTATAATCTGGTATGTTGTCAATCTGGTGTGTTACTAATAATCGAACATAAAAAAGGACATAAATTAATCATTAATAAACTTCCACCAGTTGTAATAGCCCACCTTTCAGTGGCATTGTGGAGTTAAAAAAATTATACACTTTTGCAGCAGAAGTGTGCAACAGAATGTTGTTATTACATTGATTGTCTTTTAGCCCTCAAAAATGTAATTGGAAATTTTGCACCAAATCTATTTGTGCTACTTTCTTTCTTATCTTATGGTAGAATAATGTTGAAAACAGCTACAATAACCCATAATAGAGGTATTATACATTATGGGACGGGTGAATGTCTTTTGATAGCATGTCATCGATTATCAAACATTGCTTGGTGCACTATAAACCATTTAACTACAAAGCAGTTTCTTGCAATTTCAAATATATGGCAACTAATTCCGACAGGTGTTAGTTGCCATCAACCATCAACCATCAATCTCGCATATAGAGTTCTGTATTTACATGGGTCTTTTCGGTTATAGTGTGTGATTGTGTTCTAGTTAAGCTGTCTCCATGATGTTATATATTTGAGAATATGTGTTGTCTCTGGTTCAGCTGCCGGACGTGGTTTTGATCAAGGATGAAGACTCGGACGCCAACGACAGTTTAGAGGAAGGTGCGTTCACAATCGCCGCCTTGCATCTTAAAAACGGCTTCTTCTCAATAATGCAGATAGCTGCGCTGGATCTTTGAACCTATGTTTCTCTGTTCCTCTCTACGCCGGTCTCTCTCTCACCCCGTCCGTCTCTCTTATTCTACCCGTCTCCCCCTCTACCTGTCGCTCAGCCTCTGCCTCCCTCTATTCCTTCTCCTCTCCCTCTACCTGTTCCTCTGCCTATACCTCCCTCTGCCTCCATCTCTCCCGGTCTCTCTCCTTCTTCCTCCCCCTCTCCTTCTACATCTCCCTCCCTCTAACTTTTTCTCTGCCTCTACCTTCCCATCTCCCCCGACCTGTCTCTCTACATCCCTCTCTCCCGTTCCCTGTCTTTCTACCTCCCCCTCTCCCCGTCTCTCTGCCTCTACCTCCCTCTCTGCCCGTCTTCCCCCCACTACCTCCCTCTCTCTCTCCCCCTCCACCCGTCTACCTCCCACTGCCTCCCTCTCTCTCTCTCCCCCTCTCCCTGTCTCTCTGCCTCTACCTCCGTCTAACTCTCCATCTTCCTCCTCCCTCCCAGTCACCGAAACATCGGAGGAC
Source organism: Gadus chalcogrammus (assembly GCF_026213295.1). Classification (NCBI taxonomy): domain Eukaryota; kingdom Metazoa; phylum Chordata; class Actinopteri; order Gadiformes; family Gadidae; genus Gadus; species Gadus chalcogrammus. The sequence continues at coordinate 3,836,170 of NC_079419.1, forward strand.
GGGCGAGCGACGAAGCACAGCCGGAAGAGGAAGCGACCCTGGCCGGCAGGAAGTGAGGTGGACGGTGATGACCACAAGCCGTCTTCGGACCCCCAGCAGCAGCAGCAGGGGGGGGGCAGGAGCCCCGTCAGACCCAGGGCGGGCCCCCAGTACAGCCTGGCCTCCCCCGCCAGCGAGCCTGGCTGCTCCAGCCTTTCCGGGGGGGGGGACGAGACGGCCTGCTCCTACACCCAGCACGCCGACCACCTGGCCCACCCGGCCATGGGGGGGCACTACGGGGCCCACGGGGGCCTGGACGACGCCTCCCTCCTGGAGGGCCGGGGGGAGCTAGACCTCAGCCTCCTGTGGACCAACAAATCCAAGCAGCCGTACGCCGCGCCCTTCCAGCCCCACGAACACTACGACGCCGGCGGCGACGCCTTCGGGCTCAAGCTGATCGGCGTCACCGGCTCCATCACCAACGCCGCCGCCGACGGCGCCTCGGCCGACGGCGGCCATCTCTCGGAGGGCAGCAGCTCGGCGTTCGACTTCGAGGACTGCAACGGCGGCAGCTTCGTTGCGTACCGCGGGGGGGCGGGGTCCCAGCTGGCGGGCGGCGGCGGCCTGCTGCCGGCGGGAGCGCGCGGGAAGCGCTACGTGTGCGCCATGTGCACCAAGACGTACGCCACGTCGCAGAACCTCGAGGTCCACATGCGCATCCACACCGGGGAGCGGCCCTTCAGCTGCCCCCAGTGCGGCAAGAAGTTCACGCAGTCGGCCCACCTCAAGTCCCACCTCAGCGTGCACTCGGGCGAGCGCCCCTTCACGTGCGCGCTCTGCTCCAAGAGCTTCATTGTCAAGTACAGCCTCAAGCTGCACATGAAGAAGTACCACGGCACGGGCTGAGGCGGCAACTGCGAACCACGTGCAGCCGCCCGCTAGGATTACGTTTTACGTTCAGAGAACTGTGGCACGGAGGACTGGCTGGCTCACAGACTGCTTGATAGCTGTGTTGGCTAGCAGGTTGGGGTTAATTTATTCTGTTGAAAGACTGATGTTGTTAGAGGTTTGAGACAACTCGGAGGAATGCCTCGTTGTGAAACGCTGGTCGGGTGGTCTGATCCAGACGGCGAGCTGTCGTGATTACTTTCTGTTAAAAGGCTAATGTTAGCCTTGGTTTATTAGCGGTTGGAAACATCACGCCGGCAGTTCCCTCCTAATAGACCTTTCCAGTAAGCTGAGTTCCAAAACATAGATGATGCGTTTCCATGCAAAGTTTCTATCTATGTTTTTAAAAAAATGTAGCCTTTTACTTTTTTTTTTACATAATGCATTTGTCATTTTTGGATTGAAATACTTTTAATGTAGATTTTTATATATATTGACAACCAAATCATCTCTATAGAGAACTTGTGTTGATCCAATTTTATTCTAGCAATACTGACGTTTCTTGTCAAGGGTTGATTTTTGAACCAACAGTTTTTTCCGAGAAAGTAAGTTAAACACCTGTGGGGCCTTGTTTAACTAGCATTCATCTTGGTTCTAAACGCCAGCTGATTCGGCGACTGAATGCAGAGTCCCGCGTTCAATTCATCCACCAAGGGTGTGAATTTGTTGGAGGAAAACATTCAAAGCCACCCGGAAAGCTGTTGTCGCGGTGGCATTGACAGAGGACCAAGCGCTCCAAAATAAGTAGGCTATAGGCCATAGGCAGAGATACGGACGCAGTAAGGTATTGCAGTAATACCAGTGATTGAAATTGCCATTTAAACCACCAAAGCGGTCCAAGCACAATGAAAACAGTTCATACTTCAAGTCACACCGGGCGCAGCCATCTGGAATTCTGTCTCGGAATTTTGCTCGGCCACCACTGAGTTCAACCGAGATGGCGAGTTCGCCGTCCGAGGGAAAGGGGCGTGTTTGTGCGTGTCGCTAGGCAACGTCCTCGGACCTCCGAGACGGATGGATAATAAAACGCAGCATGAGTGTTTGGAGCCAAGATGGCTGCCAATTGAACAAGGCCTGATGCTGATTGGAAGAAGCAGTTGGTTGCGTTTTAGTGTTCAGAGGTCATATTGGAATCTATACGTGATGTTCAGGGACGTTGTCCCTGCCACTAGAAGGACCGTGTATTGTTTTGTCCTTTTTATCCGTCCAGGTTAATAAAGTATAATCAAAAAGTTGTATTTAATATGCCAAATACTTCATTTTTTCACCTCCTCTTACCGTCTAACACACTCACACTCCATTAAATTTGTATTTTAGTACAATTTTCATGAAGTAGAACCAAAGTGGGGCGGTTTCAGATATAGGCCTACCTTACTATATCATTACTTCACCGCACACAAGAGTAATAGAGATCACAACTATAACTGCTCAATGAATTTTCATGTTTATAATATAATTATTTTTTAGAGAGAGAGATTCAACATTTAGGCTCTGAGGGTTTTCAATAAGAGTTCACACACACACACTGCTTGTTGGCCCACTCATTATATTTAGAGGTTTATTTACATGTTAACTATGATGTACAACTATGATGCAATTGTTTATTTAGCTCATGGGTGCGGGGGTCATGAGCACCATGAGTACTGAACATCAAGTATTTGTAAAAAGCTACATGGCTGTTTGACAGCTTTACCATTCCGCCACTTTCTAGTATATTTTATATAGGGGCATAAATTGTCAACATCTATGTTTTCACATTTTATTTAATTGTTTATATATTATGTACTGCACATGTTTCTATATTTGTAATGCCTTACAACTCCGTTTACAATTTTACATATTTTATTAAATTCAATCGATGTTGCATTTTATTTCATTGAATCATTTCCCCCTGGGCCAATAAAGTAATCTTCAGGAATATTAAATCATCCACGTAGTAAAGTAAAACGCACCGCAGTATCGTCGCGCATGCGTACACTGGGCCGGATTCCTTCCGTTCCTTCACTTCCTGGTTAGACTAGGGGGGGCATTGTTTACTTCCGCTGGGGGACACATCATTAAACTGTCCATACCGTCGTGGACCTACCACGGACACCCCTTAGTTAAGATAAGTGTAAGACAACCACGGCCATGAACAAGACGGCCACCCCGGTCGAGCTGCACGCCCAGCTGGCCTCCATCATGGAGGTGCTGGCCAACGCGGCCGTGGCGGAGATCTGCGAGCTGGTGGACAATGGCTACGCCGTCCTGCACCTGGAGATCTCCCGCGGCCACAAGGAGAACGAGTCGCTGCGAAGGAAGCTGCGGCTCATGGAGCTCAAGGTGGCCCGCGTGTCCGCCCTGCGCTCCGCCGGGGTCGGCAGCTCCGTCTTCGCCAGCAGCCGCGCGCGGGCGTCCCATCTCGGCCACGAGCTGAGACGGCACCACGGGGGTGAGTGTTTGGACCGGGGAAGCTGTGATGGTCGCAGTGGCTAGACCACAGCCATTCTGTGGAGACATGGTGTGGGTAGGTTCCCCTGCGACTGTGGTGGGTTCACTTCGCTTCTCTGCTTCTGTTGGCCACCTCACCCTGGCTGTCGCCTTGCGTGGCTGACACCGCCGTCAGTGAGTGAATGGGTGAATGTTAGAAAAGCGGGTGTCAAAATGCAGTCTGTTCACCATCTACCTGTGGTTCTAGGTGAGCTGCCGCGCGTCACCGCCCAGGTGCCTCTCCTGTGCGGAGACCCCGAGGCGTCCGGGGACACAGGGCAGGAGAGCGTGCACAGAAAGGTACCGGGGTCACCTTCTGCTGCCTTCACCATGTGTAGGGTGTTAATGTACTACACGCGTCACACCCACCATCACGTGACCTGCGTCGACGCCTTTCCCCCCAGGATGAGAGCGATAACACGCGTTACCCGAGTCACCTCGAACTGTTCACATGTCTGGGATCGGTGTAGTCTGCTTATGACAGCCGCTGAAAGCGTGGTCATTATAACCTGTACCACCTGCAGGGTTCAGAGGCTTAATCTCACAGTGGCGACAGTAGCTCGGGAGGGAGAGCAGGTGGACGGTAGCCGGAAGGCCGTCGTTTCGAGTGTGAAGGTGTCCCTGAGCGAGACGCCTCACCCCCGACTGCTCCCGACGAGCTGGCTGTCGCCTTCGTTTGGCTGTCGCCTTAGCTTGGCTGACACCTCCGCCGTCGGTGTGAATGAACGGTTGCATGTTGCCTGAATGTAAACTCCTTGGTCGTTCTCCCCAGGCGTCGCCGGAGAACCCCGTCAAACTGCAGACGCCCGTCATCAAGGTGGAGAAGGAGGATGAGCCCTGGCAGCAAGACAGTGAGTCGAAGCACGGCGCTCTTCACCCGCTAGCACCCACAGCACCCTAGTCTACATCACTATATTAAGAGGATGAGGGGGGGGGGGGTCCCCCATAAATATAAAGTCACACGAAACAGTGCACCCTCACACTACATCCATAATGGAGCTAAGAACCGTTTATTTGGTATACAAGTATCATATATAGTATATTAGTATGACCTTTGAGGGTCCTTCTTAGCCGAAGTCTTCACGTCTCCACATTTAGCACTGCTATTATAACATCCACGGTAGGGCTTTGACTCCGAACATAATTATTCGAATATAATTAGAGTATCAAAAAATAAAACAAAATACGAACGAATATTAGGCAGCCCTTAATATTTGAACCTGTTATGGGCAGGCCAAGAGGGAGAGACGTCGGAGAACCCGACGCAGTCTATTCGATTTATTAGAAACCTAAACACCTAAAGACCGGTAACCATAGCAACGCGGTAAACAAACCCCCCTCGAAGCCCAATCCAGGTCTTACTGAAGGCATTAAATGGTCAAAATATTATTAATAAATATTCAAATATTAATAAACAATCAAACTTCAAATATGATTGTTTGGCAAAAGTCAAAGCCCTAATCCACGGTAACAAAAGAGGCGCTGAATGTAAACTCTGGCTCCTCCCCTCTGGGTTCCAGAAGGTTTCCACGACGACCTCCTTCGCAACGGCGACCCCGACGCAGAAGCCCTGCTGCCCCCGCTCGCCAAACAGGAAGTGGAGACCAAGAAGGACGTGGGCGACGGGCCGTGCTCCTGGGACGGCCCCGCCCCCGCGGCCCCCCCGCCCGCCCCGCGGCCCCGCCCTGAGGGCGTCCTGGTCCCCGCGGACGGCGAGCGGGACTGCGGGCGGCTACGACTGCATGCTGTACGACGAGGAGCCCCCGGCCCCGCCCCGCTGCTCCCTGCTGCCCGGCCCCGCCCCCGAGGAGGAGGAGGAGGAGGAGGAGGAGGAGCCCGGCTGCTCCTACGCCCTCGGCCCCGGCCGGCTGGGCGTCCCGCCGCCCTCCGACATGCCCCTCCGCTTCCCCTTCACCCTCGGCGACTCGGTCGGCCCCGAGCCCCCGCCGCCCGGCCCCAGGGCGGCGCCGCTGTCGTCGTCCGCCGCCGGCGACGACACGGCCGGCAGGAAGGAGGTACCGGCGGTGGCGAGCGCATTCGTGCTGCAGGACGACTGGGACGGCTTCGGCGGCGGCAGCGGCGGGGGCGGGGCCTACAGTACCCGCGACGACCCCGCAGAGGGGAAGACCTTTATCTGCAGCTTCTGCGGCAAGACGCTGGCGTGCCTGAAGAACCTGAAGACACACATCCGCGTGCACACGGGCGAGAAGCCCTTCAGCTGCCCGCTGTGCGGCAAGCGCTTCTCCGACTCCAGCAACCTGAAGCGCCACCAGAGTGTGCACACGGGCGAGAAGCGCTACGGCTGCGTGCACTGCGGCAAGCGCTTCGCCCAGTCGGGCTCGCTCAAGGTGCACATGAGCGTGCACACGGGCTGCAAGCAGTTCACCTGCCAGTACTGCAACAAGACCTTCATCTCGGCCAATCACCTGCGGCGCCACGTGGTGCTGCATGGCGCCGACAAGCAGCTGCCCGCCATGTTCCAGTGACCCCTGACTGACCTCGCACGGGGGGATTTTAAAAGCCAGTCCACACCTGGCTTGGACCTAAAACATGGGAGCACTTTTTTGCGAGGTGCCGTCCGATGGTGGTTTAATGATGGTTTCTCAATGATCGGGATTAACGGATCAAACCGTCTGCACGCCTCGGAATCCCCCCCGTCCCTGTGGGCCGGGAAAGGGAAGTCGGCTGCCCCCTGCTGGAGCTACTGCCCCTGTGACCCGACCCAGGATGAGAACGTCTGCAGTGTTGACGGCTCCGCCCATACAAAGCTAGTAGCGACCCGTACCTTTATGGCGCTTTTCCACTGGAGGGTGCGGTTCGGTCCGCCTCAGTTCGGTATGGAGGGGGCAGTATAGCTCAGTTCTGAGGTCGCATTTCCACCGCCGAAAGTACCCTTTATGGTAGGCCGGATGTCGATCGGCGCGACAGCTACGTAAAACATTGTGACGTCATAGCAGCGCGACACAGTAGCCTGCTCAATAAAAACAACGGAAAAGAGGAACGCAACACATTAAACCAAGAGCTAGCATGGAAGTCGTCCAGCAACAGTTTCGGAACGTCTCCACCTCCTTGTTCGCCCAAGCTAAAGTTTTGCGCGACATGTCCATTTTCCAGAATAATACCTTGCGGGTACTCTGTGTTTGTTTTTATCCCCATGTCACCCGGAAGTAACGATTCTGTCGACCAATCAAGGGAGGGCGCGTGTAGCTCGAACTTGCCGGCACCCTTTCAGGCGTCTCAGTACCCCAACGGAGGAGTACTGGAGACGAGTGCGAAACGAGTACGGCTCAGTACGGCCCAGTCTGGGTCACGCCCACTTTTGGCGGTGGAAACGCGAACCGCGCCGCACCTTTGCGAACCAAACAGAACCCTCCGGTGGAAACGCGCTATTGGAACCAGCACCGGTTCGCCAGGACCATTCAAGGGACGGTTGAAAACGTACCACTTAAAGACTTAAAGAAGCAGTGTGAAGACTCGAGTTGCATCGAGCCGAACACTCTGAAGAAATGGAAATGTTGTTTTTAGTAGTGCATTATCCCATGAAAATACGAATCCTGTTGTGACCCTAGAATGAGCCCTTTATATCCACACGGGGGGGGGGGGGGGGGGTCCACCTCCTTGGAGCCTGCCATGTTTCTACAGTAGCCCAGAATGGACCAACGGCTCCAAAGACAGTTTTTATAATCGCTATCCTACTTGTAAGTTATGATCTATCGTTTTTACAGACCAAATAACGAGTACATACAATTTATAAATCTCGTCAGTCTAAAGTGGGTGTTGACATCATTTTGGACGTACCAACTGGCCCCCGTAGCTTCTCCTCGGCCCTTCGGAAACGGAGAGATGTGTGGGGCAGTCTTGCAAGATCGGAAATCTAGCCCAATCAGCACTGGTGGGGACGGTGTCTTAAGCACCTCATCGCTAGCTGCCCCTCAATTTACACACTGCACACTTAAGTGTGTTGGACATTCTAAATAAACTCTTTAAACCAGGCTGAAACCCTACATTCTTTGTTAGCCTATTTTCCTGTCTGGGATTAATAAACTTTTTTTTAAGTGCCAACTAACTTATAAACCACTAATGTTTCGTTAACATTTATTTTTACATTTAAGGCATTTAGCGGACGCTTTTACCCAAAGCGACTTACGTTGTGCATTTTTCAGAAGGAGAAACAATATATCGCTGTCGGTACGGTAAGGATGGTCATAGAACCAGGTGCCAAGCACTATCAATCGCTAGGTTCACCCATTCCCCGTATACAACAAAGATAGCTAGGATAAGATGCTACACAATGCTAAGTATTATTTTTATGTGCCAGGACATAAAACATAGAATAAACATTAAACCACAAAGAGGTAGCCACAACAAACGCAAAAGGCATCTTGGACGTTTTCTCCTCACTGACAACGAAGGCTGTACTGGGATCACAGACCTCAGGATGAACCACACAAATATAACTTGACGTATCCATGTCCCAGTTCTACGGTGCTGGTGTAATATGAAACAGGACGACGTACAAACATGTCTTTAATACCTTTTTTTAATTACCAATACATCCAGAATACAATTCACGGTAACACTGACACTAGAATATATATTACACAGTACTTAAACCATCTATTCCCAAATATTTTCATATATTTTGACAGCACTATTCTGTGTTTAATATGTCATTAGTGGGCAACTCCCATCGTTAGTCTTTTCCTAATCGTTTTAAGTATGGAATACAAAAAATTATATTCGGAACTTAACATTACAGTGCTAAAAGTGCTTAAGAATAGACACACATTTATATAAAGGGTAGTTGTAACCTCTAAAAGAATTTAAAAAAAAGTGCTTCCACAAGCAGTACAACAAGTACCACATTTCCATCTTTGGGAGCCAAAACAAAAGAATGAAATGTCAATTGTACTCTTTGTTTCCTTGAACAGTAAATATATCACATCGTTGGCCTAAAGAGGCTAAAGCTTATATGTACGAGTCACTTAAAGCCCATACGAGGAGCGGTTTCCAGGATCGATAAGCTATAAAAACGACATTTCTCATGAGCTCAATTTGTCTTAGCCCCTCCCACTAGTAGAGAGGAGTGCATTATGCCACTAATGATGTCACAAGTGGACAGTATTTGAACGGCTCATGACTGATCAGCCAGCTCCTGTGGCCTGGAGGATCAATCAGCACCCAGGGCATCCAAAACATTTAGATTTGGAGATCAAGTTATTTTGACTCAAGCTGTTCCTAGGGACTTTAAGGACATCGCATTTCTATAAAAGTGAAGGCAATTCTGAAATTATCTAGATATATCAGATAAAGAGAGATACAGATACCAAAAACACTTAAGTCACAAATGCATATAAAAACATTGCATCAGGTTTGACAAACATCCACATTATATTGTTTATATTATCCTACTGCGTGCATTCACAGTAGGCCTAGTAGCCCTTATCCGGCCCCTATGAATCCCAAATGTGCGCATATGAATCATGGCCCGTTTCAAATGCAGAGCGCTCATTAAATCAATTCTGCCGGAATGTTAGTTTTCTCAATTCTCCTCCAGAGATTCACTGGGTCGGCTGTGGTGATACGAGGTGAGGCTCATCGATCACAAAGCCATTTCATTAACGTTGAATCCGTTCACCATGAAAGGTGGCACTTTGAGAAGACTCAATACGATCGCAACATTCTTCAACAGGAATGTAATCTGGTTCAAAACACAGATGAACCGGATCGAATCTAGATCCAACCCACACCATAACTGGTTGTGTCTGAACGAACCAGAGGCAGACCAATAACATACACCCCCGACATTACAGTATAAAACCTTACAGTATATAAAGGAAGGAGTGAGCTGTGCTTTCAGCGACTGATAGCACACTTCACCCCTTCCTCGGTCGAACATCCTACTAAACCTGGCGTAATCTGAGGCCCCGACATGATTAAAGGTTGAAATTCCTTCTGAACCCGATTCCCCTTACGCTCAATTCACCTTTCACGCAATTTTTCCTGACGAAAAACAATTTATTTATCGGGATACTTCATCTTTTGCGGACAAACAGCATAAAAATGTGCCTTTTTACAAAAAATGCTGGCGGATCCGAGTTCCTCTCGATCTACCCAGTCACTAGACAGCTCACAGTTCATGTCTACCAGAGGTGCCTTACGTTTAGTTATCGCTGGTTCAATATATAGTGAAGAATATATCAATATAAATCTTTCAGAATGGGATCAAGCAGTCACCTATTTTGGCAGACCGGGGTTCAACGAGTAAGTTCGAGCAGCATTAACAGCTGACTCTCGTCACCTTCTTAATGACAGGTCTGTTCCCCACCAGCTGTCATGGTGATTAGCCAAAAGAAGCTCAACCTACCAGCCTACTCAGTGGACTGCTCCAAAACTGGTAGGCTGATCCATCCGTTATTCAATTGGGTTGACATTTCCTACTTGTGACATCACTAAATTGATTAAGAAATAGCTTGTGGTCAAATTGGTGCCATTAATGATTGACACAGTATGTCACAATAAACTAGTTAACTAGCTGGATATCACCCCCATGATAACATTTTCTTGGTTTCATCAGGCTGGCAGAAACCTGTAGGGTTGGGGTTTGAATCCTACAGGGCAGAACACGCATCTCTGAAGGCACTGTCCCCTCAATGTTCTTCCAGCCGATGGAGGACTTAATGTGGACAGGTGTTGTCCGCAGGTATGTTTGTCCTTGGAACCTATTCTGAGGCATTAACCCCCGCCCTCCTGGGACACCAGGAGGGGTAAATTAAACGCCCTAGATTATTTTAGAACTAGAGACGCCCTGGCCTGAATGTTAGGACACATTTCATTTTAAAAAGTCTCCTTTTAGGAGAAATATATATATATATAGAGAGTTATTGCTGTCTATTCAGATTGGCAAGAGTCTTTTCCAATCATCCACAATGCAGTCTAGGGAATCCTATTGGCTATCGTGAACAAAGGCACTTAGAAAGCTGAAGAGTTTTGTTACAAAACATAATATACAAAAACAAACAATATCTCACCATTGGATATAGTTGTTGTTAGCGAGAGCTTGTAAAAAAGTCAAGCTCATTTATTACCGTTTTCAGAGAGCTACTTGCGGAAAACTGCTATTTCTGATAACAGTCCCAATTTTAGGCACAGGAATGATGTTTATTTTATTTTGGAACAAAACTCCTCATTCCTAGTTTTCACAGGAAAAATATGGCACGTTAACCTTAGACAGGTAATGTTTACAGGTAGTTGAAGTTACATGGGTACTGGCTCTCTCAGCCAATACTGAACACTAAGTAGAAAATAGTTAGAAGTAACTATTCAATGCTGCTCTTCATCAACATCTGGACCTGATTCTGTTTACGTTTTTCTTTCATTCAGGGCAATATTATCCTGAAAGAATTGGTCACTTTGAAAAGCCCCCAAAAAGGCCAAGCTAATCTACAAATAGAATATAATGTACGACTTTTAAAAAGTACAGTAAAAAAAGAGTTACATCATCTTATCTGAAGCACTGCGAGCTCTGCAGGTTCTGGTGACTTTTTGTTATCGAGTGAGACTAGCGAGGTCAAAGTTTAACAAACTAATAATCTCAAATTTGAGTCAATTGTCAGCCATATTTGAAGAACAGCCTTTTGTTTATAAGGCCCCTATTTTAGGGGCAACAATCTTTATATTTATTTTTTAATAAATATGTTTTAATTCATAGATAACCATCTGAAGTCCTTACGGAGCTCGCCGTCATTCTTTTAGGTGCAACTCACATGCAGATAATTCATTCAAACATATAATAAAATACTCTAAATCTTGTACCTCCCACATTAACTCCTATCCCAGTTTTTACTTGAATGCTCCATAGATAGTTGCATCAATGTGTGTGTATGTGCATTTGAGTATGTGTGTGTGTTCCAGGAAACCGGGGGGGGGGGGGGGCGGTTGCCGTGGACGACGCCCGTGTCTACTCATTCTTCGACGTGATATCCTGTGAAATCATAAAATCAAAAAGTTATGAAGTGATGATTGGCTTTGATCAAATTAAAGTGGCACAATCTACCCATCATGCATCTGTGGGGACACTCCCATCTGTGATGTCACTAATGGGTAGCCTTTGCAACATCACCCCTGGTGGTAAATCAACTGCAGTGGCCACTCAACGCTCTTTACAATATCGCCTAACTTTCACCCATTCATGCGCACACTCACACACTCACACTGGTGGTAGAATATGGGGTCCTTTAAGTACTGTATGCTGACTCACCTCCGTCTTGGCTGTCCTCCATCCACCCATCGGTCCCGTCTTACTGAAGACTAGAAGAAGAGGGGCGCCGTTAGCTTCCAGACTTAGCATGGTGGCTGATTCACACAAAGTGTGAATCACACAATGTTTCAACACTGAAGCTACCCAGTACAACCCCAGTCCACCAGTCTTCTACTGGTGGACCCTGGGAGAAGCCCAGTACAACCACAACAGAGAGGTATCATTAAAGGAAAACCTTGTTCTACTTACGCATGAAGGCCAGGACGGTGATGAGCGCAGCAGATGCTGCTGCCCACAGCAGCGACCTGCGGGGCAGAAAGTCGTGCTGATCAGTGTCCGATCGAAGTATTGATTATCAGACCATGAGGAGCTCCATGCAGAACGACTGGCGTTCAAATACTGGTGGCTAACTGTTGGTTCTACCTTCATCGAGAGAAAGCCTTACCAGGAGAGGAGGGAGGCACAGATGAAGAAGGTGAAGAGGAAGCTGAGCAAGGACTTCATCGTCGATGAACCTGAAGCATACACACACACACACACACACACACACACACACACAAAGGTCGGCTTCCAGTACACCCTTCTGTCTATATATCAGTCTCTCCGTCTCTATCGTTCAGAATGTCTCTATAGCTCTGTCTGTGTCTCTTTATCTCTATATGTCTCTCTATATATTTTTATATCTCTCTCTATTTCCCTCTCTGTCTGTCCGTCCGTCTGTCTGTCTGTCTCACTCACCTGTCTGTCTGTCTGTCTGTCTGTCTGTCTGTCTGTCTGTCTGTCTGTCTGTCTGTCTGTCTGTCTGTCTGTCTGTCTGTCTGTCTGTCTGTCTGTCTGTCTGTCTCACTCACCTGTCTGTCTTTCTGGTGAGGAACAGCAGCTGTTACTGTGAAAGACCAGAGGGGTAGGCGGGACTTCGGAAAGGCCACCCAGTGATTGGGTGAACTGCTCATGTGAGTGACAGGTCTCAGTGCAGATCTCCTCCTGGAAGAGGATCCGGGGGGGAGGGGCCTCCTTCTGTGGTGGGGAGATGATCTCGCTGGGGTCTGGAAGGGAGGCAACAAATAACCAGACATTTTTATGTGAAATTTAACATCATACTATGTTGCTTACAGTAAAATACACTAAATTTGAAACTGTGGTTTTGGATAGACATAACTTGATCAAAATGATATTGGTGGATTAAACTTCATGCTATGGTGCTTACATTAAATACACTGCGTTAAAACTTTTAAATTGTGGGAATTTAACATACTTATGCTTACAGTAAAATACAATGAGTTAAAACTGTGGTTTTGGACCTACATTTCTCGTGGAATTGAACCCTGACTACTTTCGCCCGCCAGGTCTTTTTGACCTCCGTTTTGTGCTGTAGTGACACCAAGTCGCCACTAGGTGGTGCACTTCACTACACTGCTGCTAGAGTCTGACGTCGACTGACTTTTGACAGGCATTCGACAAATCAAAAAACAAGATTATCTACCTAGACTGTTCAAGTGTTTTTTTATTAACAAGTATAATTAACATGCTTGCAATTATGCTTACAGTAAAATAACCTCTCTTAAAAACGTTGGATGCAGCCAGACATAATTTTACACTATTGTGTAATTCTATATGAATAAAAAAAGTTGATCTTGTAAACCTTTTTCACTTTACCTATAGTCAGAGTCATTAACAGACAAGAAGCTTACAGCACTACAGCACTAAAGTCATCAGGTTCATTTAAATTAAAGCAAGCGGCATTAGCTAGCGGTGTGTCCCATGCCGTGTCTGAAATCGCGCACTTCTACACTTACACTTACTTTTTTGAGTGCACTTTGCGCGAAAACGGAGAGTGTGCCAAAACGCAGTGCACTGGAAGTACCTCGGTGGCGCACTCAAAAACAATCTAAAACTTGTTGGGCGAATTACGGAAATGATCAAGCAGAAAAAAAAATACCACAGAAGAAGAACCGTCAAACTGCAAACTAATTTCCGGTATAGGTGCGCGAAGGCTGTTTTGACAGCGCACTCTAGAAATGAGAGCACTGCGCCTATAAGTAAGTGTACTGTAGGGATAATGAAGTGCACTCAATGTAAGTGCGCGATTTCAGACACAGCACCAGCCTTGTTAGCTTGCAGCGTTAGCTAGTGGTGTTAACTAGCTAGCGGCACTCCTCACCGTAGGTAAAACTGAAGGTGCTCTCAGGTTCTGGCGTGCTGAGCTCCATCCGGGTCGGTTCGTCGGCGTCGGCGTCGGCGTCGGCGCTTGTGAACACGCCCCCGAACACCTTCTCGTCGAGCCACGTCTGACACGTCTCCGTCACGCCGCTGAGCAGGCTAGCTAGCGAGCGCCGGGAGCGCCGCTTACGCCGGAACACTCTAGAGAGAGACAAGGGAAGGCCGGTTATTGGTACAGCACTGGCACATTTTACATTATAGGCCTACATTGATTTAGCAGACACTTTTATCCAAGGCGACTTACAATAAATACATTTGTCCGGAGAAAGAGAAACAGCAATATATCAGGGTCGGTACAGTAAGGATGTTCATAGAACCAAGTGCCGAGCACTAACAATCGCTAGGATAACCGATTCCCCGTATACAACAAAGATAGCTAGGGGAAGATGCTTCACAATGCGTTTAGAACGTAAGAAAGTCGACTCTGAGAGGGGGAGCACGAAGAGTTATCTCCACTACTTATTTAAAAATAATACATTTGATATTCATTGAAGGCAACACACATTAAACTGCCAGTTGGTACCAGATCCTTTAATTCCTGGCTACCACGACAAAGAAATATACAAATAGGGGAACAAATAGGTGTTTAGATTTGACCGTAATTGCCAGTAGAGATGGCAAAGGGTGTCTGAAATGCCCCAATCATAAATCAAGTCGTTGATTGAAACCAGATCTTTCTTATTAACACAACTGGTTTCAAATAGTCAAGTATTTCCAACATATGTGTTGCATTTAATGACAACAGCTTGGCAAACCTGATGCTGAGGAACTTAAAAATGTAAACAATGCGTCTCCTAGCAACACAAGCCGATGACACAACCCACTGGCTCCCGAAACACACACACACACACAGACACACAAACACGCACACACACACACACTAACAGGTTAGTGGGCCTCCAGGGGGCGGTGACCTCATCAGCGCGCTCCGTCAGATGTCGTCCGACGGAGCGCTTTACCAGGTGTTTACAGAGTTACCTAACCCGCTGCACAACACTACGGCGTCTGTCCCCCGGGCTTCGTGACATGAAGTAATCTGTGCGTCAGTGTGGCGCCCAGCCTGCTCATAACATATTTAACGCGAGGAAATCTTCTACTGGTTTCCACCAGTAGAAGACTGTGGTTGTACCGGGAAGCTCCCAGAGTCCACCAGTAGAAGACTGTGGTTGTGCTGAGTGCTACTGGGCACTGGGTCCGTATTGGGACGGGGGCCGGCTAGGTTCCTCACCTGACCAGGTTCTCCTTGTAGGACACGTTGGTCTTGGTAGGGGTGAGGGAGATATTGCCCTGGTCGTCCCAGACCACGCTGTCCTCCCCCAGGACGTAGTAGCCGTTGGTGAGCAGGCGGCGGGAGCGGCGGCAGGAGCAGGGGGAGCCCCCCGCCGGGTTGGAGGAGTAGCAGGAGTAGGAGGAGTCGTCGGAGAGGAGCGACAGGTCCAGGCTGCAGGGGGGAGCAGGCGGAGCCTCGTTAGGTGGGGGGGGCTCCACGTCGATGTGTTCGCTGTAGGGTGTGTTCTATGTGTGCGTGTGCTTGCGTGTGTGTGTGTGCAGGAAGAAGAACAACACTGTACCTCTGAAATGATTGGTCGGCCTGCGAGGGCCGCTGTTTGATTGGAGAACCTGGAGGAGAAGAGAGTTGGCGAGAAGAGTTCACCAGGAAGTAAACAAGAGTTCACCAGGAAGTAAACAAGAGTTCACCAGGAAGTAAACAAGAGTTCAACATTAAGTACTCCTAATAAAATCGTCTGATATCGATCGGGCTCTAGTGTGTGTGTGTGTGTGTGTGTGTGTGTGTGTGTGTGTGTGTGTGTGTGTGTGTGTGTGTGTGTTGGCTCTGGTGTGTGTTGGTCGTACTGGTGATCGTCTGATATCGATCGGGCTCTAGTGTGTGTGTGTGTGTGTGTGTGTGTGTGTGTGTGTGTGTGTGTGTGTGTGTGTGTGTGTGTGTGTGTGTGTGTGTGTGTGTGTGTGTGTGTTGGCTCTGGTGTGTGTTGGTCGTACTGGTGACGGCCCTGGAGAAGAACAGAGCCATGGCGTTCGAGAGCGGGTGACGAAGGGGAGGAGGACCACTTCTTCTTCTTCTTCTCTGTCTGCAGAGGAGGAGAAACAAACAACATTAGAGACGTCCAGACTCCCAGCCAGAGAATAAGAAAAGGTGACTGCTAAAGCAGCTGCTGCTGGAACTCCAAACACCAAGAAGGCTTCCAAACGCTAGCTAGCTAGCTTGTTGCTACGGAGCTGTGGCTGGAACCCCGGCAACAGTAAGGCTTCCAACCGTTTAGCTAGAAAGTAACACCTTCACACTCCGAATACCAGACATATACATTGTATGTTGTGTCACGTGTCAGTATGTAGCGAGAGAGAAAAGAGAGAGAGAGAGAGAGAGAGAGAGAGAGAGAGAGAGAGAGAGAGAGAGAGAGAGAGAGAGAGAGAGAGAGAGAGAGAATCTTTTGTATACAACGTCTCGATCAAAGTGCCAACATAGTTGTTTCTTCTGTGTCCTCTTTCCTAACCTACCAGATTAGCCCCTGTGTTGACAGCCTTAGAGTGGTCTGCTTCCCACTGAACCAGTCCAGCCACCAGAAGCTAACTGGTAAGGCTGGAAGAGACACAGAGGCCCAACTTATTCCTACTGAAGAGAAAAGGTTTGGTGTATTTTATATCCACATGCTGTCATGGCAATGGATCCATAAATCCCTCTGGGGCTCAACTAATAACCTATTTTATTGTATTCTTTTATGATCATAAAAACGGTAAACTCTGTGTAACTGGAGCCAGAGTTTTCTAACGGGCGCGATGGGAAAGATCCTGGGGAGAAAATTCCGGAGAGGGAAGGAAAACAAGCGTGATGTCAGACGTCCTGTTAACCCCGTCCTGCCCTGGACACTTCACACACTATGGATCAATGTTTCATATGTTATAACAACGTTCATATAACATTCATTTATAAAGCCATGGTAGGACTGTCGTCCAACAGTCTGCCGTCTGACTGTTCAAACACATGTCAAGCCAAAGACCCGACAGCCTTTGCTATGTAGACGTGTCTGTGTGCGTGATTGCGTGTGTGTCAGAGGGCGTGTGCATGTGTGTCACTGTCAGTGTCAGTGTGTGTGTGTGGGGGGGTGCATGTGTGTGTGTGTGTGTGTGTCGAGGGACTAAAACAGAGACTTCAGTGTTTGGAGAGGACGTTTGTCTCCCTTTGTCCCGCTTTCTCGCCCTCCCCTCCCCTCCCCTCCCTCTCCCCCTCTCTCCCCTCCCTCTCAAATGTTTTCATTTGAATTGCAACTTCATCCATAACCCCTCCGACCACGGACACACACACACACACACACACACACACACACACACACACACACACACACACACACACACACACACACACACACACAGGTCAGCCTAAGTACTGTACTGTACTCTGCCTCTCACACACCAGCAGCATTGATGGGGGCATTGCCATGCCAACAAGGCCCATCATATCAAACGCTGGTATGCGTGTGTGTGTGTGTGTGTGTGTGTGTGTGTGTGTGTGTGTGTGTGTGTGTGTGTGTGTGTGTGTCTACGGCCTTCGGGGCCCCAACTCAGAATAGAACAGATGATGATAACGAAAAAAACGACCGAGCATGTGACTCTTCAGAGGAGATGACCTCATAACATGACCGACACAACCAGAATGTTCCAAGAGTCAAAGCCTTACTTTTGGATTTAAAACAATATTATAATGGTTTATACAGATTGGTTTATTATTGAAGTCACTGATTGTGATTGATCACGTGACACACTGGTCACAATGTGCTGTAGTTTGAGAAACATGCTGTGGCTTGTTCTCAGACTCACTAGAAACAAGTCGCAAACCTCACAATCGTGCCAGGTTCCTGCGGAAGTAACCGAGACGTCATGCTTTATCTTCTCTCTGCAGCCTTTAGCTGAGGAACTGTGGTTACAACTGGATAACACAGAATGTGATCCAATATATGTACATTTGAATGTAGCATCGGCCCTACCCCTATAATATAGCTAATATTTAGATAGTGAAAGATACGGTCCTATAAATCCTGAAATCTATAGGAAAAATATTCATGCATTTATGATGCATCATAATAAATAAAAGCCACTGGACAAATATTAGGAATGATTTAAATAAAACAAAACATGCAATGAGGATTTGCGTTAACTGGGGGTGTTTGTGATAGCCTTTCTCGACACCATCCTAGCATACGGCAGGTGATGATGTTGGAGGAAGACGCGCTGCAGGAAGAGGGGCGCGGGGCAAACCATTCGTCTGCACCCCCATCTCCCCGCTGTCATCACCCCAAACCATTCCTCTCCATCTCCATCTCACCGGTACCCCGAAATATCAGAACTATATCCTGCATATACCACAGCGTCTACATCCACCAGCAACATGGATGGGACCAATCCTAATCAATTAAAATACCACATCACACGCACCAAAGTGAGTGCAATGGACTGTTCCACTCTGCACGCAAATACAAGACAATGCCCCGACGCTGAAGTAACTGTAAAGTGAAAATGAACCATTTTATACATTTGAAACTTCACAAACAAAACCACTAGTCGACATTCACCCAATAAAAAATCCACGCCCCCAAACTATGCATTGTATTCCACGCCTTAAAATAACAATCTGCGCTTAATCTACAGATCCTTATAAAACCAAGCAGAAGGAGAGGAAGCTCTGAGCGCCTCACCGTCACCGCGTCGCCCTCTCCGAGTCTCCGGGAAACCAAAGCTCCGACTTTTTATAAACTCGATGTACTTTAACGGTAGGTCCTTCCTCTGATGTAGGCTGCTTTGTGTTTTGACAGATCAGGGGAACAGAGGACTCGATGTGCTCGATGTGCCCGACAGCCCCGCCCACAAGGGAAATACCAGAGCCAGGGTGGGCGGGGCCGAGATACCCTGCTCGACCACCAGACCCGGGGTGCCCGGAGACCCCGCTGCACCTCGTCACGTGGTGCAGGGGCCACAGCTGAGAGCTGACGTCATACACTCGATTAGTTTCGTTATATTGTTGACGAAAGTCAATGTCCGCGATAGATTCCGGGCTGGTGTCTCAGTCTTATCAGGGAGGGTGGACTGGACTTTAAAAGTTTAACTCACTAAAATCCCTACTTAACCGTTGGAAAGCCTGACATCTGCCGGCCACATATTTACATTCATGCACCAGCCGTGTTTTTCAACTGAACACACATTAACGCTTCATGTTGTACAACCTTTTATTAGGTATCAAAATAAGTGTAATATTATAAAAACACCTTAATATAAAAAGAACAGGAAAAAAATAAATAAAATAAAATATATATATATGCTCCTATTCACACACCGACATCCGTCATGACTCATGTCTGAAGATAAGAAAAACTAATTGAGACCAACAGGGTAAGAACGGTTTCTTACCCTGTTTACAAACAACAGCGGCCATTTTGAGAAACTTGTATTTAGGATAATCAAGTTTTTCCACCGTCCGTTACACGACTTTGGGCCAAAAGCGGACCGATAAACAAACACTTCTGTACAAACAAACAGAAAACGAACAACCATGAGGGAAACAAAGATCTGATTCTGGCCAGTTGGCTGTTTTCAGCTGTGGGGTGGAGGAGGTGAGCTATAGGGCTGTAGGGTGGAGGAGGTGAGCTATAGGGCTTTAGGGTGGAGGAGGTGAGCCGTAGGGCTGCAGGCTGTAGGGTGGAGGAGGTGGAGGTCCTCAGCTCGAGGGTGGAGGAGGTGGAGGACGTCAGCCATAGGGCTGCAGGCTGTAGGGTGCAGGTCTGTAGGGTGGAGGAGGTGGAGGTCGTCTGTAGGTTGGAGGAGGTGGAGGTCATCAGCCATAGGGCTGCAGGCTGTAGGGTGTAGGGTGTAGGTGACGGTCGTCTGTAGGGTGGAGGTCGTCAGCTGTAGGGCTGCAGGCTGTAGGGTGGAGGAGATGGAGGTCGTCTGTAGGGTGGAGGAGGTGGACGTCGTCTGTAGGCTGGAGGAGGTGGAGGTCTCAGCCATAGGGCTGCAGGCTGTAGGGTGGAGGTCGTCTGTAGGGTGGAGGTCGTCTGTAGGGTGGAGGAGGTGGAGGTCCTCAGCCGTAGGACTGCAGGCTGTAGGGTGGAGGTCTGTAGGGTGGAGGAGGTGGAGGTCCTCAGCCGTAGGGCTGCAGGCTGTAGGGTGGAGGTCGTCTGTAGGGTGGAGGGTGGAGGTCGTCTGTAGGGTGGAGGAGGTGGAGGTCCTCAGCCGTAGGGCTGCAGGCTGTAGGGTGTAGGTCTGTAGGGTGGAGGAGGTGGAGGTCGTCTGTAGGGTGGAGGAGGTGGAGGTCTCAGCCGTAGGGCTGCAGGCCGGCCTCCGGCGGGGCGGTGGCGTGCATGTCGCGGGTCATGTTGTTCTTCTCCCTCAGCTTGGCCTGCAGCAGCGTGTGCTCCACCACGCCGATGCGGACGTCCATCTGCACCACCTCCTGACGGAGCTTGGTCAGACTCTGCTTGATCTTCACCACCGGAGCTGGACAACACAGCAGGGAGGAAGGGGTTAGCCGGAGACGAGGGGGGGGGGGGGGGGGGGGGGGGGGGGGGGACGAGACCCGGGTCGCGGGGGTCGTGGAGGTTCTGTTGCCCGCGGCGACCGGGGTCAACACAGTGACTAGTGAGACTCGTTACCAGCCTAGTAAGGCTAGTTAGGCGCAGCCCTGCGGTCATTTTGCCTGTTTCCACCAGGGCCTGAGGAAGGATGTGTGTGTCTGAGGGGGGAGGTTCTGCTCTGGTCAGAACGGGCCGAGACACTGACCTCCGTCAGACATGCTGCTGCCCTTCTCCTCCATCTCCTGCTTCACCTCCTCCAACTCCTCGCTGACCTGCACACGCACACACACACACACACACACACACACACACACACACACACACACACACACACACACACACACACACACACACACACACACACACACACACACACCAGACAGACAGACAGACAGACAGACAGACAGACAGACACATCAATAATAAACTCACCATTTGTCCTGCAGCTGGTTTACAACAGGTGGTGTCCTGTAGTGTGGTGTCCTGCAGGTGGTGTCCTGTAGTGTGGTGTCCTGTAGTGTGGTGGTGTCCTGTAGTGTGGTGTCCTGCAGTGTGGTGTAGTGGGGGTGGTGTCCTGTAGTGGGGTGGTGTCCTGTAGTGTGGTGTCCTGTACTGTGGTGTAGTGGGGTTGGTGTCCTGTAGTGTGGTGGTGTCCTGTAGTGTGGTGGTGTCCTGTAGTGTGGAGTCCTGTAGTGTGGTGGTGTCCTGTAGTGTGGTGTCCTGTAGTGTGGTGGTGTCCTGTAGTGTGGTGGTGTCCTGTAGTGTGGTGGTGTCCTGCAGTGTGGTGTCCTGTAGTGCGGGTGGTGTCCCGGAGTGTGGTGTCCTGTAGTGCGGGTGGTAGGGGTGTGCCAAATAATCGTCATGACGATGCATCGCGATTCTAATTCTCACGATCTACTGCATCGATTGTTGACGCCAAGAATCGATTATTAATTAAAAAAAATGAATAATTAAAAAAAATATATATATATATATATATATATTTTTTTTTTAATATAGTTTTATAAAGCCTATTCACTTTTTGTGGCATCAGTTTGTCCTCTTATGTTTATGAAATGATATTGTTGTTATAATGGCAGCTACTTCCAAAAGGGGAAATGTTTGAATGTTTTCATTTCATTGGTTTAAAGGACCACTGAGGCCATGTAAACGGCACTGATTATCCTTATTTTGTTATTTTAAGTTTTATAGATCCTTAGCACTTCTTGTCAGTGTATCCAGTAATAGTCGTTTCAATAAATACAGCTATGTATGAATTGAGTTGCTTTGAGTTATCAATTGAACACACTATCCAGATCATACACAGCCAGTCAGCCACTGGTAATGGCTTCATTTTTTTTTAACAGTGTTCAGTGAAAATTCGCAATGCATCGCAATGCATCGCAATAATTCAAGTATCGCGATGCATCGTGATAGAATCGCATCGTGGCATGTGAATCGTGATACGAATCGAATCGTGACTTCTTTGGCAATACCCACCCCTAGCGGGTGGTGTCCTGTATTGTGGTTTCCTTTGGGTCTCACCTCTGCCAGCTGTCGGCTCTTCTCTGTGACTCCTCCACTGGCCTGCTGGTACAACTCCCTGGCCTGGAGAGAGATCCACAACATGCACTCTTCACACGTGCGCCAAATGACATCTGGTACTGGTGCATAGCTAGTTTGGTGACCGCCTGAGTAACTGGTCACCTGGCTTACTGGTTACCTTACTAGCTGGTTACCTAGCTGCCCACCTGGCTAGCTGGTCACCTGGCTAGCTGCACACCTGGCTGGCAGCCTACCTCACTAACTGGTAACCTAGCTAGCTGGTTACCTGGCTGAGCTGGGCCTGGGCGGCGCGGTAGTCCCCGATCAGGTGCTCCAGCTGGGTGTTGATGTACTTCTCTCTGCTGTTCACCTTCTCCAGGGTCTTCCCCAGGTCCTCCTGCAGCTTGTTCAGGTATCCCTACACACGCGCAGACGCACACGCACACACACACACACACACACACACACACACACACACACACACACACACACACACACACACACACACACACACACACACACACACACACACACACACACACACACACACACACACACACACACACACACAAGGGGTTGAGTGACAGTCAGGAGACTAAAGGAAACCTTGCTTTTCAGTTCCACATGTAACTCACTGATGGGTCCATCGGGTGGCGCCAGAGACGCTATTAAAAATAAGGAGCAGGTTTCTGACGCCGGCTTGCAGTTGCACTAGCTGTAATGACCTTGGTGCTAAAGAGCGTCTGTGTTGTGCGTGGTATGGTTGCAAAGGAGGAGTGATTCATTTGGATTTACAGAGCGTTTCCTTTTGTGTGTGATGGTCACAACTGAACCGCAAATCTCCTGGATCCGTAGTCTTTTATTCTTATTGTAACCCGTTCAAAGAGTGAACACGACAACACACCCTCCCTCCGACCACTGGAGCGTGTCGTTCAGAACATAAGCGTTTAGCCGTGTGTGATCCTCCACTGGCCAACGGGGGGAGCCGTACTTCACCAACACACCGGTGGGTCAGGAAGACGCCTGAGGACCGTCGGAATCATGCAGGAGCACGAGACTCTCCCTGGGGGGCCCTAACCATAACCCCTGGGGAGGGGGTCTCCCGGGGTCAGGAGGTCACGACCCACCTTGGTCTCCTTCAGCGAGGCTGTGATGCCGTCCCGGTGCTGATGCATCTGGTCCAGGTGGATCCTCCAGTCCTACACACACAGACACACGCACACACACACAGACACAAATTAATATATATACACACACACACAAATTAATATATATACACACACACACACACACACACTGTATATATATATACACATTTACATTTGTCTACTGCTGATCCCATGGCTGTAGTTGAAGAGTCACGATCAGGTGGTTTATGAGGACCGCGGGGGGGGTACGTGACAGATGGGGGGGGGGGGTACCTTGTTGTCGGGGCGGATGGTGACCTTGAGCTGGGGCAGGACCCGCTCCACCTCCAGGGCCCACTCGGCTGCGTCCACACTGGCCTCCAGGATGGCCTCGGGCTTAGAGGACAGGTCCACCTCCTGGAGCGCCAGCGCACACACACACACACACACACACACACACACACACACACACACACACACACACACACACACACACACACACACACACACACACACACACACACACACACACACACACACACACACACACACACACGTTATAGAGACTAACTCGGATCGCTCAGTCGGCCTCTCTGGGCTTTCAATTCAAAACATTAGATACAAATACAGTACATATCCCTCGAGTCCCTCCCTATGTAGATTAACTTTTTGATTTAAAATATATAAAAATATTATATGTTAGCTAGAGTCCGGTCGGGTCTTGTGGGGAACTCACGCTGTGATTGGTCCGTGACTTGAGCGCGTCTAAGTCCATCACATGCTCCTCCTCCTCGTCAGGCTCCTCCTGATACAGAGACAACAGACATGGGTCAGCTCCCAGCAGTTAGGGTCAGCTCCCAGCAGTTAGGGTTAGAGGCAGGGGTTAGGGTTAGAGGCAGGGTTAGGGTTAGAGGCAGGGTTAGGTTCAGAGGCAGGGTTAGGGTCATACGTAGAGGTAGGGTGAGGTTTAGAGGTAGGGTTCAGAGGTTAGCATCAGAGGCAGGGTTAGGGTCATACGTAGAGGTAGGGTGAGGTTTAGAGGCAGGGTTCAGAGGTTAGGGTTAGAGGCCGGGTTAGGGGTAGGTTAAGAGGTAGGGTGAGGTTTAGAGGCAGGGTTCAGAGGTTAGCCTCAGAGGCAGGGTGGAGGCATGAGGAGGACGTACTATCATCTCCTCCTCCACTTTGCTAAGGGTGAGCTCTGCATCGTCCTCGATGACGGCCTCCTCCTCAGCTGCCTCTGTGGGGTAGCTCGGTCTGGGCAGAGGAAACAGCGCTGTTTACCTATTATGGTCTGCGCGGTATTTGGTAGTGTTGCATTGGCATGCGTACTAGGAGTCTGTGTCCTCTGGTTGGTGTAGTTTAACTTTGAGTATAGTTGAGCGGGGTAATGTATGCGAGTGTCTAATGCTTTGTATGGTAGTATCCATGTTGTACGGTATGATACGTTTCATGTTTTTGTGTGGTGTTCCTCCATGTACAATGGTGTGTGTATCGGTGTGTCAGGGTGGACCGAGGTTCTGGTACGGGGGGGGGGGGGGGGGGTGCCAGACCTTTTGAAGCTGAAGCCCCTCTTCTTCAGGGCCTGCTCGGCCAGGCGGTCCAACACGAAGCACACCTGTTCCCCACAGCCAGCCTTCAGCTTGTTGGGGGGGAAGTCAACCTTCACCCCCTAGACACACACACACAGTCACACACAGACGCAGACGCACACACACACACACACACACACAATTTACAACCCCGTGTCTCCATGACCTATGAATACGTTTCGACTATACAGTGGAAATATATCGCTTGAACAGAACAGAATACAAAACGGCGGCGGCGGCGGCGGGGGGCGGGGCTTACGAAGGCGCGCAGCTCGGCCAGGATGTTGGACACGGTGGCGTAGGGCTCGTCGTCGTCCCGGGGCGCGGGGAACGGGCGGCCCGCCACGTTGATCAGCCACGACGCGATGGCCGTGAACAGGAAGAACTGCTCGCCCGGGTTGGACGCTACGTACGGGCTGGACACGAAGTAGTGCCTACAAGAACAAGATGGACGACGTCAGGGGTGACGTCGAACCTTTGGGTTTGTTCAAGGTGACAGGATTCCAACAATTCTAAACAGACTGCATTTATACGCGGCAGTAGCTCAGGAGGTAGAGCGGGTTGGCTGGTAACCTGAAGGTTGTTGGTTCGATCCCCGGCTCCTCCTAGCCGAGTGTCGAGGTGTCCTTCAGCAAGGCACCTCACCCTGACTGTTAGCTCCCGACGAGCTGGCTGTCGCCTTGCATGGTTGACTCCGCCGTCGGTGTGTGAATGTGTGCGTGAATGGTGAATGTGAGGCAATATTGTAAAGCGCTTTGGGTGGCCAATGGTTAGAAAAGCGCTGTATAAATGCAGTCCATTTACATTTATTTATACAGCGCTTTCCTAACCAGTGGCCACTCAAAGCGCTTTACAATAATTCCGAGGGTTAGAAAACATTCACCGATTCATTCACACATTCTCACACCGACGGCACGGAGTCAGCCAAGGGACACTTCGACGCTCCGCTAGGAGGACCCAGGGATAGCACTAGTAACTTTCCGGATACCAGCCGACCCCATCTATCTCCTGAGCCACATATGTCGACCCCATTTTGATGGTGGTTGAGCCTTGAAGATGAGACCAGAAATAGAAGTACGATGTAGATGTACCATGGTAAACGTCCTTTACGAAACTACATTATTAATAATGATGAGAAAGGTTGA
>NC_079419.1:3864511-3889511 GCF_026213295.1 Gadus chalcogrammus
CCTGACGTCAGCCCGTCTGGGAAGGGCTACAGCGCCGTACACACACGCTGCCTGTTCCCTGCACTGTTCAACCAAACACACGGGCTGGCTCACACGGGTGAGTTCAGCCACACGCCGAAACACACGGGCTAGTCGAGATGACCACGGAGACACACGGGCTGGTTCAGCCACACGCGGGTCTGCCCCACACTGAGACACACAGGCTAGTTGAGAGATGAACACTGAAAGTCACAGCTAGTTGAGATGAACACTTAGACGGTCGGTTAGTTCAGGTGAATAGGAGGACAGGGAGCCTACTGTCCTGCCGCCTATTGGGGTTCAGTTGTCCCTGTGTTCCAATGTTAGATTTGTGGTACTATGTTATGACGGTGGTAGCCTGCTTGAAAATATAGAAGTGGCATCATTTGACCAAACTAAAAACGGTCTTTTCTATAAAGAGCCCTGGGCTACTAAAGTAGCCTAATAGAGGTCCTGAACGAATTAGGAAACCGATAGCAAACAATGAATCGTGTTTAATAAACACAAACACGACCATGTGTGAGTCAACTGGCGTGGTGATGAAACACATGACAGACTACAGACGGATGAACGCTCCGTATGGTTTAATGTAATGCAGCGATGTCTTCTCCTGCCGGGCCATATGGCAGCGTCCTACGGAGCACATTAAAGAGGCTTATTGTAAATCTCTTCCTGACCGGATTGGCAGATCAATTCTGTCCCCCCACCGCCCCCCCCCCCCCGGGAGGGAAGATTGAGAACGCTGAGTCAGCCACACCGTGCTCGTGCCGGAACGTTCTCCGATACTTCCTCCGGGATCTGGTGTTGGGTTAGTGGTGGAGAGACACCACCTAGACCGACTAATTGGAGTTATGTCTAACGAATAGCCATAAAAAATAATAAAGAGTAGTAACGAGTCGAACAAGGTAAAAGTATGTGTATGTGTGTGTGTGTGGCTGTGTTGTGTGTGAGTTTGAGGAACTAGGAAGACGAGTCACCAATGGAAATACTGACCTTCTGTTGAGAAAGACCTTTATTTGTACAAAAACCTCAACATAACACTGATCAATGCCCTACAATATTGCAACTCATTACTCATCAGAGGGACCTCGCTGATGGAGATGATAATCATTCACAACTTAAAGACAAGACTGGAACTCAAAAACACAAAGCTTTCAAAAACAGGTGATTGATTTGTTCACAAAAAGCATATTTTCCATCTCATTAATTTCAAAAGCATATTTTACTATTCAAGTCTGAAGCAATTCCTGGATGTTACTGTAGTAGTGATGAAGACGTAAAAAAAGATACATTCTAAAACCTGTTATGTATAAACATTCATATAAATCGTTGAAATAATTTAAACTGTTTAAAATATCTTCAATATAAACTTGTCATCTGATATTTAAAGCCTCTTGTATGAAAGTATATTGGATTGAATATGATGACAGCCATTCTATCATCTTATTGTCAAAGCTAAAATAAACCACACATTGTAAGCGGCAGAAAACGAAAAAATGAAATTCATACACAAAATCAGAGCATTGACTCACACTCTTAACACAAACTTGCACGATCCCATTCCCTTTGCCATAAGCAGCTATTTTATTCAGCCTGCACAGTGATATCTCTTTCTAATCATCTACGATTGGAGTACATATTGGCCTAATTCCATTCATTAAAGCTAGCTCATTAGTTAAAGCTAGTTCAAGCCAGGTTCAAAGGTGATTCAAAACGTAAAATACAGTTTTCAATTCCTTAAAAAAAAAAAAGATTGTATCCACATAGATTGTGTTGCTAAAGCAGAGTGCAATTCCTGTGCTCGCCACCGGTGTCCCTAAGTAAGCGCTGGTCTCGCTAAACAAGGAATGCTAAAAACCTAACTACTTGATGTCTGCAGAGCTACGATTTAAACGCTTCTTTAACATCACTCCTCTCTAGTGGTCATAAACTGGCACAGAATCCTGTCTGCCGT
The DNA here is from genome assembly GCF_026213295.1 of Gadus chalcogrammus. Taxonomy (NCBI): domain Eukaryota; kingdom Metazoa; phylum Chordata; class Actinopteri; order Gadiformes; family Gadidae; genus Gadus; species Gadus chalcogrammus. The sequence goes on from NC_079419.1 coordinate 3,866,484, forward strand.
TTAACTAATATTTACTGAATATTAACAGTCAATGAGGAACAGTTAACGTTATTTTTTAACATAATGCTCAAACCAGCTGAGCTCTGTGGTGACCAATCAAAATGATAGCTTTACTGGTTTCGGCCATGATATGTACAACATTATACATTCACTCTTGAGATGGATTTCACAAACAAACTTCCCGTGTACATTTGATGTCCTGCCAGTCTCTGCGTCTCTTTCTCTGCTTGGTCTAACCTCTCTTCCCTTAATCATTTCCCTGTCAGCCATCTTGGGATGGCCAAACCATAAACCATAACTCAGTGGTTCTTAGAACCACATTAGTAAACCACAACCCCCTTCTCTCCACATCATCTCATATTTCAAGAGGAGGGACGTCCCAGACTCATCAGGAGGGAAGCCATCTTGTTCACTGCTCTCTTTGGCTGTCGGTAAGTTTCTCCTAAACATTACACATGGGCTCTAGTCAATCCCCTATTCATCGACGACTCAACAATCTTAACGGTTCAAAATACGTGTTGATAAATGCGTTGCAGGTCCATTTTTATAACCGCTCAAAAACACCAAGATCTGAAGTACTGGCTAAGGCCACCAGAGCCGTTCCAAAATAAAAGCTCAGTACGAGCCACCTCTAAACCAAACCTGTAATACTTTATTAACGCACCAAAATGTCCGTTATACGCGACGACCCTTCCTCGCTGGTACATCAGAAGCCTCTCGTGTGGGGTGGTGGCGGCGGCCATGTTTTCCTTCCGGCCTCCTACATACGGTTGTACTCCTCCTCCTTCCCATCCTCCTCTCTGATCCGCACAGCGCCCGCCTCGTCCACGGCGCGCTCCCTCTTGGTTTCCACGCCGACCTCGGCGCCAGTGGCGACCGCGACCTCGGGGACCGCGTCGGCTGCGGCGGCGGGCTCGTCGGCGGCGCCCTCCGCCCCCTCCTCGCCCTCCGCCACCGTGCGCTCCTTCTTCAACTTGATGCGGAACGCCTCCTTGCTCGGTGCCTTCTTGGCGATGTTCTCCTTCAGGCGCTCGCCCGACTGCTTCAGGCGCTCGCCGGCGTTGTGCATCTTCTCGCGGCGCTCGGGCGGCACCACCTTCTCGCCCAGGTGGTGGAACTTGGTGCCCAGGTTCTCCTTGGTCTTGGCCATCTTCTCCTTGGAGAAGGCGGCCTTCAGGCCCGCCGTGCCCTTCATCATGGACTGCTTCAGGCGCGCGCCGCGGGTGGACTCCGCCTCCTCCACCGTGTCGTACTCCTCGTCCGAGGAGAGGTCGACCGGCACCTCGTAGGCGTCGGGTTCCACCTCCAGGCCGTCAAGGCCGGGGCCCTTGGGGGTCTTGGTGACGGCCACGGAGGGGATCTCCGCATCGCCCTGTGGGAGAGAGGAACTCTGTAAGAGGGGGAACCCTTTGAGAGAGGGGTGCTGTTATGGGGAACCCTTTTAGAGAGGGGTTCTGTTAGAGGGGGAACCCTTTGAGAGAGGGTTTCTGTTAGAGGACAATCCTTTTAGAGAGGGGTTCTGTTATGGGGAACCCTTTGAGAGAGGGGTTCTGTTAGAGGAGAACCCTTTGAAAGAGGGGAACCCTTTGAGAGAGGGGTTCTGTGAGAGGGAAAGTTGTGTGATAAAACGAGCAGCACATTCTTGATAGCATGTCAAAAAAAGATAATCAAGATGTATTTGTATGGATATTGTTCATTGGTTCAGTACTTTATCTCCCTTTTCAGCCTTCAAATATCTGAACAATCAAATTAATGCATTATTTACTTTTTTATAGTACGATTTTTGATTGTGGCCGTTCCAAGTTCCAATCTGGAAAGAAAGTTTTATGTGACAAGCTTAGCAGATAGTAAAAAACACATGTTCCATCATTTCCCCAGCTTAAGTGTGTCTCTATTGAAAGGATTACTTTGTTTACGTCACTGTTTGATCATCTAAAAATATTTTTTGGTCTTTCAATTACCAAGTGCGACCGATAACAACTGCCCCACCGTTCTCCTCTTTATCACTGATGAGATCCTGATTAAATCTGGATCTCAATTTAAACTCCAATTTCCCGCCTGACTTGGGAAATAAATCAGTGAGTTCAAGCAAAACACACTCTTTAAAGAGTAACACCGGCCTACATCCACAGGGGCAGCTCCAACCTACAGCAACAGCTAAGAGGTAGATGCTCCAGGTTCATAAATCCTCCCCGGTATTTCAAGTCAACCCGTTCTATTCTCAGTCAAACTGACGAAAGACCTAATGGGCCAAACCAGCTGGAGCCAACCTTACATGGCTGGAGAGAAAATGTGGATCGGTATTATCTGAGGCAGGATTCCAAAGAAAAGGCGATCACATGAAAATCTAACTAGTTGATCAGCTGCGGGTGATTTGTATATATGTACCTATATTTATATATAGGTACATATATTTATATATAACAGCACAAACGGTTGTTGTTGTTCTTCGGTGCTGATAGATTGACCACCGCACTCCACAGAATAGTTCTTTGTAACTGAATTACCTTGGTTTAATGTGACCGGTGTACTGGTACCAGAACCTAATCTGGCAGATCTACCAGTTACATTTGAATGTAACTAATCATAAGGAGTCTCCATCAGTATTCAAAGGATAGGATGCCATTTAATTTTTAAAGATTTGACTGGTGGATGTCAAAGTAGGTCAGGCCTCATCCTTGTTGCTATTGGCTGGCATATTATGACTTTTTTAACCGAAGGGTTTTGCATACCTTGTTGAATAGGATCATAAGGACTAAAGAGGTTACCGGGGTACATTTATATTACATGATGTTTTGAAGTACCTTGCTCAATGGCAACAGTTAGTAGTGGTGAGAGCACACATTAAGTGATGGGCCCGCTACTTTAAAGTAGAATTCCCCCAGTAGCGATTGATCCACGCTCTGCACCGAGCTGTGGGTTTGATCGACAGCTTTGGGGCTCTTACTTTGAAATGGTTCTGCCAGTCATAAAAACTGTACTCTTTGATTGTGGCTGGGTGAGGGAAGGAATCGCACTGCGCTATTAAGTTTGAGTTGTGAACAGAGCAAAACTGGGGACATCTGGAGAACCCGGAGAGAGAGAGAGAGAGAGAGAGAGAGAGAGAGAGAGAGAGAGAGAGAGAGAGAGAGAGAGAGAGAGAGAGAGAGAGAGAGAGAGAGAGAGAGAGAGAGAGACTTAATTGAATCAAGAGAGAAATATTTTTTAATCTACAATCTAGAAATCAAAGCGATCTAATATGAACGCTGTGATTCTCGACAACATCAAGGGAGGCCGATCCCTTATCAGAACACGATCTCTTCCCGGGTGTCTACTTGGTTATGACTCCTGTCTCCCTCCTGGTTTCTGTCCCCCTGTGGGTGAACGTGAACTCATCCTTATTAAGAGCCAGCCTGCCACGGCCATCGCAGCTATTAATCACAACACGGAACAATCTAATGATTACACCGGCAGGAAAGTGGGTCACGAATCATTAATAAGCTTATCTCGAGGCCGCAAAAGATTGATAAGCGCTATAGTAGCAGGTCGACGCCGGCGTGGTTAGCGCTACGGCCCTCATTATTTTAGATCGTTTTTAGGGGGGGGGCGTTGGTGAGGCGTGGATCGAATTGTAGCACAGTAATGAGGTCAAAGGTCAAACTGCAGCCGAAAAACAAGTAGGCCTATGTTGGACTTAACGGCTGAAAATGAACAGAGCTTTTGTTGTTCAGAAAGGTTTGCTCACAGCCTCAGGCTATCACTGTTATCATCTCATTATGTTTAGTTAATTAATTAAGGGGTTTAATTTCCCCTACATTCCCGGGTTTCTGCATTTATTAACACATATCAACTGAAGGAAATAGGTGTCCTACTAATTGACTGCGTTTGGCGTCTGAACTCCGTGGGCCAACACAATAAGCGGGAATTGAGCTTCTCTAAATGATGGGTGCCTCTCTGCTGGGAGCCAGGCAGCACTATCACTTTCAGGGCTGTTCGGTTCAAGTTCTTTGAGCTGTAGCTGTGTCGGCACAGCGTTTACGTCTCCAGTCCTTGAGTTAGGGGTTCTTTTCATTGTGGGTTGAGCAAGGCACGAATACTGCCCCCGTGGGACATCAGAGCTAACGTCATTAGAGTTAAGGGGTTTGATTTCCTGTATCGTTTGGTTGATCAAGTCACTGAACACTACTATTGTTTGTTCAACTCCATATAGTACAACCGCCCATATCACCATAGCAACAAACAGAGAACAATAGAGCGAAAGAAAACCTCATGTCATGCGATTGATATATATCACACGCAAAAGCTATAAACGCCTTCCTCCACTGTCCTCCATTTTGACAAACCGCCCTTCTCAAAGTGACCTCCCCCTCCGGGGGAGTAAACAACACTTAATATCCGTCCAGTTATCCTCCAGACCCTTGGGTTTTAACATGCTAGCATCAACCACTCTCCAGTGCCGTCGCAGCCTGCTGGGCTCCACCACCCCGACCGACCCCTCTCTCTCTGGCCGGCTCACACTGAGCCGTCCCCTGGAGGAACGCTATATTTGGTCATGGACCGGGGCCCAGAATAACCTGCAGCGGGGGCCGCCGGGGTAACACGACCCCTGGGGGCATCTCCTCTGCAGCCAGGCAGCTCGCTCATCACCACTTACCATATTTTAACATTTTAATAAAAATGTTATATGTAAATATATATACCAGCCGATCAGGTGTGTTAGGGGTCGGGCCTAGCAGCAGGTCAGGTGTGGTAGGGGGTCCCATAAGGGGGCGTTCCTAGCAGCAGGTCAGGTGTGTAAGGGGGCAGGCCTAGCTGCAGGTCAGGTGTGTAAGGGGGCGGTCCTAGCAGCAGGTCAGGTGTGGTAGGGGGCGGTCCAAGCAGCAGGTCAGGTGTGGTAGGGGGCGGGCCTAGCAGCAGGTCAGGTGTGTTAGGGGGCGGTCCTAGCAACAGGTGAGTTGTGTTAGGGGGCGTTCCTAGCAGCAGGTCAGGTGTATTAGGGGGTCCCATAAGGGGGCGGGCCTAGCAGCAGGTCAGGTGTATTAGGGGGCGGTCCTAGCAGCAGACCAGGTGTGTTAGGGGGCGGTCCTAGCAGCAGGTCAGGTGTGTTAGGGGGCGGTCCTAGCAGCAGGTCAGGTGTATTAGGGGGTCCCATAAGGGGGCGGTCCTAGCAGCAGGTCAGGTGTGTAAGGGGGCGGTCCTAGCAGCAGGTCAGGTGTGGTAGGGGGCGGTCCTAGCAGCAGATCAGGTGTGTAAGGGGGCGGTCCTAGCAGCAGATCAGGTGTGTAAGGGGGCGGTCCTAGCAGCAGACCAGGTGTGTAAGGGGGCGGTCCTAGCAGCAGACCAGGTGTGTTAGGGGGCGGTCCTTGGACCAGGTCATGGCTGATTGACAGCTGGAACTAATTTCTGCTGCAGCATGGCAGCAGAACTCAGTGCGGAGGACCCTGACTTCTTCCGACAGCCGTTAGCTTGTTAACTTGTATCCCAGTTGGCAGTGCGAGAGGATGCCAGGCATCCCAGAATAGTCATTGAGCCATTGCAGCTGCCTGCATGGGGGGGGGGGGGGGGGGGGGGGGGATTAAAGCCTCCTAGCTCCTCCCCTAGCTCCTCACCTCCTCTTTTATTCACATTATTCATCTTCTCTTGCATTTGAACTGCTCTTCTTATACTTTGTACAGGATTTGCTATCCTCTCCTCCTTTCCAACTGGTTCTCCTTCCCTGTCGTCTCCTGTAATGACTGCTTCTCTCACCTCCTCTTTTCCCCTCCTCTCTATTCTTGTGTCTCATCTCCTCCCCTCCCCCTCTCTCCAATCTCTCCTCTCATAAATCCTCTCTCCTCGCTCCTTTCTCCTCTCTCCTCTCATAAATCCACTCTCCTCCTCTCCTCTCCTCCACCCCTCTCCTGCTGTCCTATCCTCTATCCTCCCTTTCTTATGTCCTCCTCTTCCTCGTCTCTCCTTTCATCCTCTCCCATATCCTGTCACTCTCCTTTCGTCTCGCCTGCTATCCGCAGCGTCTCCCCCCCCTGCAGCTCAGTATAGGGGGCCGCCCCTCTCTAAATAGTCCGTCCATTAGCAGAGAGCTCTGCATGAGTATTCCTAGCACACATATTAATTCTCTCCCGTCTAATGTCTGCAAACTAGCTCTTAAGCAGCTCCTGGGGAAACAAGCTATGGTTAGAGGCCGTTATGAGAAGTTACGATGGCCTCCTAAAATAGGACTTCTTGATTGGTCGTCTGAACTGTCACTCCACTGAACTTGCGATGGATCTGATTCGTCGCATGCCTACCTCATAGTGTCCGTACTGAGACTGACAACGTCTTGGGTGTCGATGTCAGAGTGGGGTTTGATCGAGCACACAATGTAGAAAACATTAAATGCTTCTTGGGGGAACGCCTTTAAATGATTCATCAGGAATGATTTGGTTTATAACGGGTCTCACAGTAATGGATTAATTTATTCTTTTACAGGAACGCAGAGGAATGGCATGTGGCTTTATTTTTATTTTTACAGGAACGCAGAGGAGGCCATGTGGCTTTACAAATGCTTTAAGCGTTTGTTAAAGCCCTTTGTGAGCTAACGCCACGGGATGAATCGTCGCAAACACCCGTCTCGGTCGGTGATGGGCGCTCTTAAGACCGATGGGAGAAAACCTCCAGAGTAAAAGGTCCTCGTGTAACGCATTGTTCTGGCCCCGGGGGCGCGGCGTGCGGAGTGAAGCCCGCCGCTATCCAAAGGCCATTTCAGCAAATTGCTGCCATTATGGACGAGTGGGCTCTTCAGCGATGGCCTCTAAAAGGTCCTCCTGTTCCCTGACCGTGGCCACTCCATATGGGAACCAATCACAGGCTCACCCGGTTAAACCTTCCTCTGTCTGTCACTCCGTCTCGGCTAGACGCGGGCAGCGCCCACGTCTTCCCCTTTGGTCGGCAACACAGCACTCAACCCCGCCTCAATTAATTTCACAAACACACACAAGGCGAGCAAAAGACACAGGCCAGCAACCTGCAAGGTGCATTAAGCATTTTCTCACAGGGTCTGGCAGAAACGATTTGCGACGTGCTATGTATGTGTGTGTGTGTGTGTGACTGTGTGTGTGTGTGAGTGAGTGAGTGAGTGAGTGTGTGAGTGTGTGTGTGTGTAGCGGGGCCCTGAAGTGAATTACCCCGCCCAAAGCGCCCGGCGGGGCCCCTCACCTGGTAGATGACCACGCGGAACTTGTTGCGCGTCAGCAGCTCGTCCTGCGCCCCCTCCACCTTCTTGACGCGCAGGTTCTGCTTCTCCACCCGCGTGCGCACCTCCTTGACGTTGGCGCTGACCTTGCGGGTCTTCTGCAGCAGCTTCTCCACCGTGCCGCTGGTGGCGTGGTGGTCCTTGGACAGCTTCAGCACGTCCCCCTGGATGCCCCGGATGTTGCTCTCCAGGTCCGTCTGCCGCTCCTCCATGCGCTGCTGGCCCGACTGCACGTTGTCGATGATGCCCGCCACGCGCTCCAGCAGCGACAGGATGGTGAGCGCGCTGATGGGGTTCCCGTCGGCGTCCTCCACCCCCACGATCTCCAGCTTCTCCTGGCCGCCCGGCGTGCCGTACTTGTGCGGGTCCATCTCTGCTTCAGTGGAGCTCTGCTGCTTGTCCTTCTCCTTCTGCGTTCCCCGAAGGCTGCGGTCGGCTGGACGGGTGGAGGTCGGTCTGAGGGGTGGTGGCTTGGGGTTTCGTGGGGGGCCTGCACACCACCAAGGGTGTGTGGAGGAGGGGGGAGGGGGGGACTTCCCGGGGGGCAGAAGGGTGAGCGGGAGAGAGGCAACGCAACCCGAGCACAACGACCCGAGCTCAGGTCTGGGAGAACGAAAGGATAGGAGTGACTCCGCCTCTTGCTTTAAGAATAGGCTTCGGACCTGGGCGGTGGGGGGGAGGGGGAACTTCCCTCAGCACTGGTGTGGATAAGGGGTGAGGTGGTGGTGGTGGTGGTGGTGGTGGTTGAGGGGCAAGGATGTCCACACGCACCCTACTATTAATACCCCTCTTTGTAAGGGGACACTGGGACATGTTGGGAAGAGGCAGATGAGCTCCGACGGAAAGCCCCCCCCCCCCCCCCCCCCCCCCCCCCACGCCCAACGGTTCCCCCTCGCCAACCCTGTCGGACTACGATAGTTCGATTGCGAGTCATGGCTTCGGCCTGCGGATCAATTATGAGCGCGCCGTCCCCACCCCATCCAGCTGCCCCCCTCCTGTACATCAGCAGAGGCTTAGCGCCACGTTTACCTCAGCGCTGAGCGATGGAGGAGGGAGAGCAGCAGTTGTTGGAGCACATCACATGCCATTGGGATCTCTCTCTCTCACGCGGAGGGGTTTACCACCGTGAATGTGCCCTTTAGCTGACCACGCCCCCAGGGTCCCTGAGTCCAACCGCTCACCAGGAGTGAGATCACAGCTTGGCTTTGTGGAGCCCAGGGAGGCTAGCAGGGCCAGGCTAGCAGGGCCAGGCTAGCAGGGCCGGGGAAGCAGAGTCCAACCCATCACAAGCAGTGAGGTCACAGACTGTCTTTAGGGAGCCCTTGGAGGCCAGCACAGCTAGGCTAGCATAGCCAGGCTAGCAGAGCCAGGCTAGTAGAGCCAGGGTAGGGATAGCAGGTTAAGGGTAGCAGAGTCATTGTAACAGGGCCAGGCTAACAGGGCCAGGCTAACAGGGCCAGGCTAGCAGTGCCAGTGTAGCAGAGCCAGGCTAGCAGTGCCAGTGTAGCAGAGCCAGGCTAACAGGGCCAGGCTAGCAGAGCCAGGCTAGCAGGGCCCACATAGCAGAGCAAGGCTAGCAGGTTAAGGCTAGCCAGGCTAACAGAGCCAGGCTAGCGTGATGTGAGCGTTGGGGAACAGCTGCGGCGGCGTGCTCATGAATCAGGCCGTGTTTATTCACCACATTGACGTGTTTTCGTTGACTCCCAGACGCTGGGTGGGGTGCCTGTTCTCCAGGGATTAGCCCCACCCCTTTCTGGGGTTGGGCTTTTATAAACATATCTGACAGCAATGTACTTGGCAAACATTGTCGTGGTTTTGATGTTAGGGCACACTTCCGAAAAAAGACAGCAGCATTTAAGCCATTTAAATGATGAGGGCTCATTAGACTTTTAATGATTTCCATTGAACAGATTCGTAATAGCCTTTGTGTTATATTTAAATATAGAAAAGCCTATATATATAGGCTATTTATATAATATACATTTAGGAGAGTATATAATAGCTATATTTTAGGGCTTCATGATGGACAGGATAGTGAAGACAAAGAGGAACGTGGGTTGGAACTGAGAGGGAATGAGCAGAGTAGCGTTGGGGCGCAGGTGGGATATGAACCTGGGTCGCCCAGAGGCCTATCACCACAGGGTTGATCCACCGAGACGCCGTTTTAATCCCTGTCCGAACACGAGGCCTTCCCTCTCTTCACACCCGTCCTGTCCTCCTACCCTGCCGACTTTCACCCAGATGACTTGGATTAGTCCTCACAGTGTGAAATACATAGCTTGTCTATCCTATGGCTTTGGCCCTCTCTCGCCCCCCATTCCCCTAGAGAGAGAGGGGGGGGGGGGAGGGCAAAGGGTTTAGGGAGAGGGTCAGAGATGTAGAGAGCAGAATGGAGAGAGAGAGTTCACCCGCTTTGGTAATGTACATTTTTGTCTCTCGTGCCAATAAATATTTTTTGAATTTAATTGAATTTTGAGAGACAGAGAGAGTGAGAGTGAGAGTGAGAGTGAGAGTGAGAGTGAGAGACCTCGCCTCCCCTTTCATCTAAAAGCATCATCTTACACGGAAGACCCTTCGGGAATTAAACCAATGGAAGTTAAACATTTTGCATTACACCGTTAACTCTCTGTAAATACTCTCACAACCAGTCCTCAGTAAGCCTATGAATAAATAACTATGAATAGATTTAAAGTAAATATAGAAATACTTTTTGAGACAGTACAGAAATTAAAAAAACGGATCCGCTTGTGTTTGGATGGAAGAATGCCGTCTGATCTTAAGTGTTTAAGTGTAACTGGTTTGGTATCAGCAATACTCAAAGTTCAAAGAGACAGCATCTTAATATCAGCTGGAAATTACCTAAATTTGTACTTTGGGAACCCTTTCTCATCGCTTTCAGCATAGAACTGCGCTACTAACTGCTGGGGTTGGGTCGGACCTCATGTCCGGTCTGGACCGGTTCTGTTCACAGCGCTCCAGCTTAATGTTTCCGACCGAGGCCAGCAGCTGTCACTATAGCCCCCCCCCCCCCCGACCCCCACCCTGGGATTATAATTAGCTGGACTAGCCGAGCCCCCCACCCTGGGTTTATAATTAGCCTGACTAGCGGGGGGTCCAGAGCAATACGTCGGTTTATGAATTCTTGAGTCGTGAACCCCTGTTCCTCTTCTGGCGAGAACAGCACTTTTGAATTGTGTTCCACATCGCCCCGCCCCTTTAAGACATGAGGTGGGCGGGGTCATGTGGAAGGTGGGCAGGGCTCACCGATATTCCCCATCATGCCTCTTTGGGGGTTTCCCTGTAAAACAGACTGATGTTTTTTGGGGTGACGTGAAACCTAATCAACACAGAGGTTGTGTCACCAACAAGACTTTGTTATCGTCTTTATGCATGAATGAGTCTGAACCAATTAGGTTTGTGTACAAGAGTTAGGCTTAACCTTGACCCTGGAAGACTTTCATAGTTAGATTAACTGACAGGGAAGACGCCAGGGGAAAGAAGAAAGACAATTACAAGAGGCACGCGCTGATGTCACTTCTTGGTCCGGCCACTCGTCACAGACGCCTCCGTCACAATGGTCTCACACACACACACACACACACACACACACACACACACACACACACACACACACACACACACACACACACACACACACACACACACACACAGCGCTAATCCCCACAAACACACACACACACACACACACACACACACACACACACACACACACACACACACACAGCGCTAATCCTCACAAACACACACACACACACACACACACACACACACACACACACACACACACACACACACACACACACACACACACACAGCTCGATAGAAAAAGGGAAGACGCTGCGAGACTGTGAGGTACATTAAAAAACAGGTCGTTTTTTATTGATGTGTTGAACGAAACGGTGTCTAAGAGTTCTACATGCAGAGTAACAACACATTCTAGTCACATGTAACCACGGCAACCATGACGGACAACAAGTAGACGGTTGTTTGTGTGCGAGTGTATTGTGTGTGTATGTTTTTTTTGTATGCGTGTGTACGTCTGTGTTTGTGTGTGTTTGTGTCTGTGTGTATATGTATGTGTTTGTCTGTGTATGTGTTTGTGTGTGTGTTTCTCCATGTGTGTGCGGGGGTTTGTAACCGGCTGAGGTGTCTCGCGAGGACCTGAGAGTTCCTCAGACTGCCTGTAAACACCCCTCCACGTCATGTGTCTGATAAAGACATAAATAATAGGCAGACGGTTTTAAGACCTTTAAACGGAAATCCCCCAGAAGCACAGTGCCATGGGGTCACACACATGGGGTCATGACCCCAGTGCCATGGGGTCACACACAGTCATATTTTAGACACTTCAGCAGCCGTTAGCTGATTAGCTTCCCCTGCCCACTGCTCCGGAGACAAGAATGGACGTTATAAATGAAGTGACTCAATGACCCCATTGATCAGGCCGTCATCGTAACACTGTACCGTGTGATGGACGTCGCAGATATGAAATTCAGTTTTTATCTTACAACCCAGCTTCATAAGAGAACATTAGCATGACTAGCTAGCTGGCTAGCAAGTATCTGGGAAAACTGTGCTCGGAATGTCTCGCAGGAGTAGTAAAGAGATCTGACAAAAACACAGAACAAAATGCAAAAAACAAACAAAAACAATCTCTCACAAAAGCCTCAAATCGGTATTTAACTCCCTTTACCTTTCCACCCATTGGGGCCCTAACTCAACCCCTAAACTCTAACCCCACCCTCAACCATTAGCCCCCTCCCCTCATATCCTTATTAGAAATGAAAAGAACGTGAACATCCCTTTCTGTACAATCTTCTAAACTCAGTTAACACTGAGAAAAAAACATGCCTTGAAGCATTACAATCAGTCGAGTTCATCACACACCATCCATCCCGCATCAGAGAACCAACCTCCATCTCTGAAGGTGTCCAGACCGACGTAGAAACATTACACATTGCATTACTCTGACACATCGACAAACCCCGCCCCCCATCCCTCGTTTTTTTCCGGCATTCCAACATCGTTCCCAACGTGGTTTCCATGCCGACAACGTAAAAGGTCCTGACGCCTTCCGGCGTGTCTTTTTTAAAAAGTTTAAAACCACACCACGGTACACAAATCTTCACAAGTCATGCGATTATACAGGAACTAGGTTTCAACAAAAAAAATGAGCATCCTCTTCATATTTAACGTCAACGTAAAAAAAAAACGTAACCTCCATCTCTGAAGCATCCTCTTCATATTTAACGTCAACGTAAAAAAAAACCGTAAGAACTAATTTACAAGAAAATGATATTAACGTAAGGAAATATTAGCTTGTTGGAACACAGTGAATTCTTTACATGGAATTTCATCTCAAAAAATAAAGTGTAAACATCAAACCTCATTGTTTGACTCAATGGCTCTCAACCCCGCGAACGAAGAACTCAAATCAAAATCAAACAAAAGAAAATGCATTTGGTGATCAGCTGCACGTTATCGGTCAAACGGTAGAGGAGCAAGAAGAGGCATACTCATGTTCATTAAATAATACATTCCCAGGGGCTGACGTCTTACTTTGTGCTTCGCTCTACGTTAGCCAAACGTACAGTTAGCTAAAGGTACCGTGTTCGTACCTCATTCACAGGAACCAAACGGAGGATGATTGAGAATAAAGTGAGATGAGATGAGATGGTTTCGTGACAACAGGTCCTCCATCTCAGTCTGCGGTCATGGCCGAAGACCTTGGTTTGTTTCGTAGAGCCTCGACACAAGCCCGACCGCCACACGTCGAATACAAAGGGAGAAAAATAAGGCCCCCGGAAAATAATATTCACCTCCCTTATTTCTGTGTTTTCCCGAAACAGCCCATTTTTAGACGTTAAAAAACGATGTCTTCAGGCCATAAGAAAAATGCGGGTATCAAAAGACACGGCTATACCATCCTGGAGTTTGTGTCGGAAGGAAAATGTCCCACGTTTTGTTTTTGTCGACGACCTCTGTTGTTCTTCGGGCATTTCCTGTAGATGGAGACAAACACAGGGTCAGCTTCTTACACATCGTAACTTTTGATGGGGTCCAATTGCTAACGTAAAGCCAACAACACATAATGCTAACACAATGTTAACGTATTGGGGTCATCCCTCTGTTCCCCAGGTCCTATGTTCCCCGGGTGCAAAGGGTTAGGGTCAGGTTTAGGGTTAGGGTTAGGGTGAGGGTTAACCCTAAACCTAACCATAACCATAACCAATCGGAGAGACATTCTAACCAATCACAGGCGAATCAGAGGCGAAAAAGGCTGTACTTGCCCCTACCATCCTAAGAAAAAAAGATTTCCTCACAGAAGGCGCTATTGATATGCTAACATGTTACTAGCCTCTTCTAGCCACTGAAAAGATGATCAATTTGAACAGACATGTATCACACATGTTCAATTCTCAAAGAACCTCACTGGCCCACTCTCAGTTGGTTTGGACTTCACCCCCAAACCACTTAACCCCTCAAAAAACTATCGGTATGGACACACAAGAGGGGAACCCCACCCTGAACAGTCAACTCGAAACAATGAAACAGATATCCTCCATTCATAAGAGACCATTTTACAGGGCAACCTAATTTTTCCCCAGAGAGGGCGCTCTCCACTGACAGCTTTCACATTGTAGCTGTTGGCAAGCAGCCAAAGGGGGGAAGAGAGAGAGAGAGAGAGAGAGAGAGAGAGAGAGAGAGAGAGAGAGAGAGAGAGAGAGAGAGAGAGAGAGATTCACATCGAATTTCACCATCAGATAACAGGCAGCATAATGGATCATGTATTAATGGACAGTTATTTGGGATTGATGCCGCGTGTTGAGTCACCAAGACGCAGAGCCAAACCACAGTCCTGTTTAACACCGCTGTGTTAGGAACCTCCCTCTTTCCCTCTCTCCCTCTCCCCCTCTCCCTCTCTCTCTCTCTCTCTCTCTCTCTCTCTCTCTCTCCCTCTCTCTCTATCTCTCTCTCTCTCTCTCTCCCCCCCCCCCCTCTCTCTCTCTCTCTCTAACCTCTCTCTCTCTCTCTCTCTCTCTCTCTCCCTCCCTCTCTCCCTCTCTCTCTCTCTAACCTCTCTCTCTCTCTCTCTCCTCTCTCTCTCTCTCTCTCTCTCTCTCTCCCTCCCTCCTCTCTCTCTCTCCTCCTCTCTCTCTCCTCTCTCTCTCTCTCTCTCTCTCTCTCTCTCTCTCTCTCTCTCTCTCTCTCTCTCTCTCTCAACCCCCTATCAGTGCAGCAGGAGAGTGAAGCCACACCATCAGTGTGTTTACTATCTGTGATGGAGCCAATGTGTTACCGTGGCGCCCCCGAGGTGTTTACGCTGCGCTAAAGTACGCTCGGTTAGCAAGGTGGTCCACACCGCACTACACTCGGGGAGCGAATGGATTCTCCTCCCAGACCCAAAGTGTTTGCTTCTGTCTGCGGTGGTGAGAGCAGCGATCGTTTGATGGTTCCCCAACACTTGACTCATTACTGTGACACCACTGCGGCACGCAGCTGATATCCAATCCTTTAACTGACATTCTACAGGGTATAATTAGGTCAGTTTTTTTCTAGTGTTAATTCCTGTATCAAGTGTTAAGAAGATGATTGATTGGTTGTTCAGCTCTGGTCGTCCAGAACACGATTGTTTTGGGATTTAGACCTGGAGATCGACAGTGTTTGAACTTCCGTTGAACAAATGAAGATCGTTTGGTTGCGATTCATACCTTACATGTAGTACGTGTCTCAATACATGTAGTAATACATGTTAGAACATTAAGAAACATGGGATAATACATGTAAAGCAAATGACTATATGAAACATACGTGAAGTAACATGTCTTAATACATGTAGTAATGCATGTAATAACATTAAGCTATGTGCGGGAATAAATTACTACACGTGTAGAAATAACAAGTCTTCCAGGTGTATGTTTGTCTACGTTGAAGGGCGGCAACCGACCTAGTGATGCACATCACCACGGCAACGATGATGGCAATCTGCACAGCCCCGATTATGGCGGCGATTAGGACGTAGTGCAGCTTCTGGCCGCTGGGGACCACGTACAGGATGTTGAAGTCCTGGGGCTGGTCGCACTGGGAGCCCTGGTAACCAGCGTCACACCTGGGGAGACACACACCACATGTTGCATAACACACAAACAAAGACACGCAGGGCGCCGTCACTCGTACACACACACACGCACACACACACACACACACACACACACACACACACACACACACACACACACAAACACAAAACCACAAACACACTAAGACAGAAAGACTGACGCACACATTCATACAAAATCAGAGAGAAACAGTCAGGCAGAGAGGCGGAGAGAGAGACACAGTCGGGCAGAGAGAGCCCGAGAGAGAGAGAGACAGTCAGGAAGGGAGGCGGAGAGAGAGAGACACAGTCAGGCAGAGAGAGGACGAGAGAGAGAGAGAGAGAGAGACACTTGGTAAGAGAGAGCCCGAGAGAGAGAGAGACAGTCAGGCAGGGAGGCCGAGAGAGAGAGAGAGAGACAGGCAGAGAGAGCCCGAGAGAGAGAGAGACAGTCAGAAAGAGAGTGCGGGAGAGAGTGCGGGGGTCCTGACCTGCAGTGGGGCGTGCTGTACTTCAGCTCGCACTTCCCGTGGACGCAGAAGCCGGCGTAGCTCTCAGCACACGGGATGGGCATCCCGGCGTAGAAGCCCTCGCCGTGGTCCAGACCTTTGGTCTCTGGAGCCGGGAGCAGGCATGGAGGAGAGGCGGAGAGGAAGACCCTTTAATACCCGGCCTCTCGTCAACCCGTGAGTGTGAGCGTTCTCGGCGGGGACGTCCACCGCTTCGTCAGAAACACTTTAAGCTTTGAGTGCGTTTCACTTGGAATTTGTCATGATTGCAGTTTTAAGAAAAAAGGATGCGTCCCCCCCCTCTCTGGTGCTCGTGGGTTCATGGCGGCCATGTGTGTTGCGGGTACGCGTCCCAGTGTGTTGGGATTAACTGGCCGTCACGGCTGGATGTGCCGCCAATCAGAAGGGGGACAATCGCCCAGGAGAAGGCTTCAAACGCAGAGGAAAGGGTATTAGAAGAGCAGCAAAACGGGCCGATGATCGGGGACCAGGGAGCTCGGAGAAGCAATTTCCCCAGACGCCGCCGCGGATGGTTCGGAACACTTTGAAAGGCGTTCCGGAATGCCGAGGAACGATCGGGAGCGCCTCCCCGGGGTTAGGAGCCCTGAGGACGCTTCGCTCTCCGCCTCGGAACACCGTTTGATGTTCGACAGAGACGGAGAGACTTCTCCGTGCTCAGGTTGGAAATGTGCTCGATGATGAGATGGAAGAGGGTCCAAAGGGCCTCATTTAACCGGAGTACACTCTGATCCAGTGGTTCTCAAATGGGGGTACACCTACCCCTAGGGGTACTGCAGGGGTGATATCACTATTTTAGAATTTGTAAAAAAAAAGAAAAAGACTGAGCAAGTTACAATTCTGAAAGCTTGACAATAGAAAATTTAGAAAATTGAGATGTGGTTGAAATGTAAATCTAAAAAAACAAGGAGAAAGGAGAATCCGTGAAAAAGAAAGCGCATAAAGAAACACGAAAATGTCGTCAGTATCATGCTCTGACCCTGGCGCTGTGCCTCTTTTGAGAAATCAGCCCACAGTTGCATGAAGCACAGGCCCATGTTCCTCCCTAAATTGTGCTTATTTTCACCCTTTTAATGATCACGTTGACGCTTCCAATTAGAATACATTATTTATTGTATGTTACCCAGCTATAGAAATATCTTAGAGGGGGTACACCAGTAGAAAACGTTTGAGAACCACTGCTCCATTCACTTCATTTTGGTTTTGGTTTTGGTTACCATCTTACCAACCATTATTCAGTATTCTGTCATTGAGGTACTGTATGAGATGAGTGTGAGAATGCCCTGTCGCCTCCACACCGGGCGTACCATCAGAGCGCAGACGACATGTGAAGGATCCGTGACGGGAGGCAGCGTGACCGAAACCAAGCCAAGCTTATCAGCCCCCCGGCCAGACAGAACCCCTCCCCGCAGACACCTCGCCACCTCCTCGCCTCTGGGCCTTTCATCGGAGACGAGGAACGTGGGATCACACCGGCCGCGTCGGAGACACGACAGCTCATAAGGCGTGCAGCACGACTTATGCATTGGAGTCTCTTACAGTCCCTCAGCTCGGTTCTGGACTTTAAAGAAGCGCCTCTATGTTTGACCACCGGGTGTGACGTGAAGCGGCCGTTGCAAGACATGCAAACTGGGTCCGTTTATGACATCACATGTGGCCATGTCCCCCCAGATGTGTGATGGACTGATCCACCCGTCACCCTTAATCACAGGTTAAGGGTTAAGGTGAGCAGTAAGGGACAGGTTGAGGGGTAAGGTTACGCTAAGGGACAGGTTGAGGGTTAAGGTGAGCAGTAAGGGACAGGATGAGGGGTGAATGTTTGTGGTAAGTGACAGCTTAAGGGGTAAGGTAAGTGGTAAGGGACAGCATCAGCTGGACCAGAGAGACGTGGAACTGCATTCTTACCTAAAAGGTCTGGATGAAACTGACCACCTCCATCCTTCTTCCCCATCTTCTCTTTATCGGCTGAAAAACACACACATACGCACACAGACAAACACACAAACACACACACACGCACACCATATAAATTCATGTTAATAAATGGTAATAAAATACACTCAAAATACTCAATACACACAAAGAATACACAAAGAAGTCAGTCGATATCTGAGACCCGACCACACGGGCTTATCTCCCCCTCACACCTTCTAGGAGGAAGGTGGGGGTGTGTGGGGGTGGAGTTTGGAGGTGTATGAGGGTGGAGGATGTGTGTGAGGTGGAGGCGTGCGAGCGTGGAGGTGGAGGTGTGAGGGTGGTGGAGGAGGGGTGTGAGGGTGGTGGAGGTGGGGTGGAGGGTGTGAGGGTGGAGGTGAGAGGGTGGAGGGTGTGGGGGTGGAGGTGAGAGGGTGGAGGGTGTGAGGGTGGAGGAGCTTTGAGGCAGTATAGTTTCTACAACAGGGCGCTCAGCCTCCCAGCGGTGTCTGAGCCGAGTGTGATCCAGACGCTGCACAGAATGTTAAACACAGTCAGATGAAGGTGGACCTGCACACACACGCACACACACACACGCACACGCACACGCACACACACACACACACACACACACACACACACACACACACACACCATCCATTTTTAATGGACATCCTCTCTCTCTCTCTCTCTCTCCTCTCTCTCCCTCTCTCTCTCTCTCTCCTCTCTCTCTCCCCTCTCTCTCTCTCCTCCCTGTCTCTCTCTCTCTCCCTCTCTCTCTCTCTCTCTCTCTCTCTCTCTCTCTCTCTCTCTCTCTCTCTCTCTCTCCCCATCCCTCCCATCACATCTCCCTCCCTCCCTGCCTCCCTCTGTTGTGATGGGCAGCATGGTGTCCTCGGAGGCTCCACTTTGAGCTCTGATAGGGCTGATACCTGGAGGGCTCCTCTCCCGCGCCGAGACAAACTGACGCTTTCAGACGGACGACGCAAAGAGGCTGTTTACCAAGGATGCCCGGCCCTCCAAGCATGGAGGGCCGGGCGGTGGGTTTAGTGCTCTAGAGGTCAGGGTTTAGTGCTCTAGTGATCAGGGTTTAGTGCTCTAGTGATCAGGGTTTAGTGCTCTAATGATCAGGGTTTAGTGCTCTAGTGATCAGGGTTTAGTGCTCTAGTGATCAGGGTTAAGAGGTCAGGGTTTAGTGCTCTAGTGATCAGGGTTTAGTGCTCTAGTGATCAGGGTTTAGTGCTCTAGTGATCAGGGTTAAGAGGTCAGGGTTTAGTGCTCGAGTGATCAGGGTTTAGTGCTCTAGTGATCAGGGTTTAGTGCTCTAGTGATCAGGGTTAAGAGGTCAGGGTTTAGTGCTCGAGTGATCAGGGTTTAGTGCTCTAGTGATCAGGGTTTAGTGCTCTAGTGATCAGGGTTAAGAGGTCAGGGTTTAGTGCTCGAGTGATCAGGGTTTAGTGCTCTAGTGATCAGGGTTTAGTGCTCTAGTGATCAGGGTTTAGTGCTCTAATGATCAGGGTTAAGTGCTCTAGTGATCAGGGTTAAGTGCTCTAATGATCAGGGTATAGTGCTCTAATGATCAGGGTTAAGTGCTCTAGTGATCAGGGTTAAAAGTTCAGGGTTAAGTGCTCTAGTGATCAGGGTTAAGTGCTCTAGTGAACAGGGTGCCCAAGTCAACATTTTTCTCATGCCTCTCCGGCCAAAGCCAGTGAAACCCGGGTGCAAGCGGGGAACAGATCGTTCAAGATCATTCAGAGAACACAAAAGAGCATAATGTCCAAACTTGACCAATATGAGCTATGATACAGTAATGAACGGTTTATGGTATATTTTGTTGACACAAAACATACAATCTGTGAAGAAATTAACACCAAAGCATGTTTGAAATTGTCCTGTTGTTTCATGTCTGCGTAATGCACCTTATAGTGATATTAGATGAACACGTTTCAGTGTTATATAAGGGATTCTCCCTCCTCAACGTGATGAAAAGACAGGCCTACGCCCAGCCCCAGCAGCAGGCCCGGGGTGAAGCCTGCTGCTCGAGTTCTAAAGCCAGCCCTCCTGAGGTGCTCCGGGTGATGGACAGGTGCTCCCCTCCGCAGGCCTCCACAGAACAACATCCTAATCCACCCTCCTCCCTCACAGCCAATCACACGCCGCGGCTCCACGCAGCCTCGCCGTATCAGCACAGCTGACAGGAAATCCATAGAATGGACCGCGGCAGTGCGCAGGAACCACGCTGAGAAGCGCTTTCAGGGGTTCTGAAACGAGCGGGCTCCACACTGTGTTGGTTAACTGGACTTTAGTTATTCTTGAGCCCTTCTAGGACCTTCCAGGACCTTCTAGAAGCCAAAACTCACTACAGTCTTTGGCTTGGCTTCCAGAATCTTCTGCAGACGAATGCAGAATGCAGACGAGCTTAAAGATTCTTCTTGTTTTTGTGGAGGAGAGTTTTGGAGGAGGTTGTAAGAACACAATGACCTCCCAAAGATGTATTTTTCACCCCGTATTGCAAATCCAAGATTTTGTAACTTGCCGAAATTGGTGAAGGTGAACTTTCGTACAATAATCTTTTTAAAATATAAAATCAAGAGGTGTAATGAAAATGGACGCAGTGTCTCATCTTAAATGTGTGGGACCCAGTATCTTATAAAGGACCTGGGTTGATTCCAACCACTCTCCTCTTCAACCCTCTGTGTCTCCTCAACCTCCTGTCCTTAAACGCACAAAGCGAACAACAACACATGCAATCGAAGAACACACTCTTGAGGAACTCCGGAAGCATTTGACCCTGATGACTGGACAGGAGGAGACAGCGACCTGTGTGACCTCTGGCCTGCGTGGACCAGAGTAATAAACCTTCCGTCCGGTGGTTTATGAGGACATGGGTGGGCCGGCAAGGAGAAGCAGAAGCAGCCGTTCTGCGACCTTGGGGGACAACGGAGGCTGAGGAAGATGAACACAATAAATAACACTGAGGAGATAAATCCTACGATTCAATAACTAATCGGTGCTGTCACCTCCACGCTCCGACCGGCTGCAGCTGGTGGATCCTGTTATTACCCTGACCTTGTGGAGACCTTCTCAGCTCCTCACACAATCAACTCATTATTTAATTATCCAATTACCATCGGATTGTTTCATTATAATATAGTTATCTAATCTGTGGAGTGTTTTGACACGGACACAATCTTATTTTTTCGGTCATTTAGTAGCTAGTAGTAGTTAGCAGGTTCCAGCAATGGAGGAATTCTCCATGATGTTGAGAGTGGAGTTCTAGTTTACAGTATGGAAGGCTTTCTACTGTATCTTATCTATGATGTTAAGAGGGGAGTTCTAGTTTACAGTATGGAAGGCTTTCTACTGTATCTTATCTATGATGTTAAGAGTGGAGTTATAGTTTACAGTATGGAAGGCTTTCTACTGTATCTTATCTATGATGTTAAGAGTGGAGTTATAGTTTACAGTATGGAAGGCTTTCTACTGTATCTTATCTATGATGTTAAGAGTGGAGTTATAGTTTACAGTATGGAAGGCTTTCTACTGTATCTTCTCCATGATTTTGAGACTACAGTTCTAGCTTACAGTATGGAAGGCTTTCTGCCGTATCTTCTACATTATTTTAAAAGTGGAGTGCTTTCTATTGTATCTTCTTCATGATGGTAAGCGTGGATGGGGATTTTATTTTGTGTCCGATTGCCAGTAAAGGAAAGATGGAGTGCAGCTTCCTTAACATACGAGGCATTTCAAAGTAAAGCTTTGAAATGATTTCGATATGAATCACAGTTGCAGTCAGGTCAGCGTAATTCAACTACGCTGGCTCCATTTCGGTTTCATGTGTGTCAATAAAGAACGACGGCGGTGGAAATGTGTCATGTATGTAATGAAATATGTAAATATGTAATGACATGCGTACAATATGTGTCGCGTCAAAAGAAACAAGGTCACGGCTGGCACTTGACCATTTTACATCCAATCAAACGAGTTTCCCCCGCGGGCCCCATCTCCTCGGTTCCCACGGTAACACCCAGCCATTAGGATAATTAATAGGTCGCGCCGGCGCCTAATGCTTCGAGCTAATCACTAGCGCAGATCCTGAACATTAATACACATCCACGAGCCAGACGTCTAAGCCCTTGCCTCACCTTAAAGAAGCATTTCACGGGTGGAGGCATGAATATGTATTGAAATTGGGTCCTATATGTATTTGAATTATAAAATAAAATTCTAATTTGGGGCCGTCTTGACCGAGAAAAGGCAGAAAGTGACTTTTTGGCGCTTGTGGATTGAAGACAACAACTCCCACCATGCACCACGATGCACAGCTTCGCTGGCCACTCCCGCTGATCTAGATCTCCGCCTATCGGACACCTCGCTGTTCCATCTACCAAGCTGATACCGCAAGACTGCTTAAAAATCATTTCACACAACATTTCTAGTGAAAAGTATTAGTTGGTGAACTCAGTGAATTAGTCCTTGTTTGTATTTCTTTCGAAATGGTGAACTTTTGCATGGTGCCATCTTCTATGTCAGATCCAGTACCCTCCGCCATTGTACTTCAGTTTTATCAACAGCCTCTGTTAGCTTAGCTTCAGACGCTGTGGATGTTAGTTTCTGCTGGTGAAGTTCCACCCACTGGCACTGCTCTAATAGGTCTGTAGCGTCAGTGGGTCCCACCCCCTATAGAGGGGTGGGACTAGTGCTTGTAGTCTTATGAGAATCCTCCCCTCTTACACTTCCTATTTACTTCTACGCAAAAATCTTCATATTGCATCATCTTAAACAGGAAGTGTTGGAGATCGATACGGATCTCTCCAGTCTCTCCAGAAAATAAGGGAATGATGCACGACCATTCAAAAATATGAGTGGCTTTCTACCGATACAAAGCTTAATGGAAATGGGTGAAGTTTCCCTTTAAGGACATGCACCTGAATTCAGGAGCAGGTCGCCCCCCGTTCTGCTAAACGACTGAATAGTAAACACTACATTCTGTCTGAACAGGCAGCGCTGGCAATAGGGGCCCTGCCTGCAGTGTGTGCTCATCTAACCGGCTCCCCTCCAGCCTTTGGTTTTCAGTAGATTGGAATGAAGACATGAGGAGCCATCGGTCAGACGCGCCGCTGAGTGCTAACAGCGCTACAGGGGAAGGTTGAGTCGTTGGCCCACCCCCGTCCGCTAATTAGCTCATTAACCTGCCCTGAACCTCGCTACCTAGCTGCTGGAAACCCATTCAGTTTCCCTCTCCCCCGGGGGATGGA